>NC_135988.1:5151296-5238796 GCF_053455715.1 Rhinoraja longicauda
CCCCCACATCTAACAGGTCATCCTCTGACATTTTGGTCACCTTCTAAGAGATCCCACCATTAAACACATCTTCCCATCTCCCCTTTCCTCTTTCCTCAGGGACTCCTCTCCCTCCACAATTCAACCCTTGTTTCACTCAACCCTTTCACACCCAAACCACCCCCTCCCAAGAGTCTAGAGAGTCCAGAGTGGTTTATTGTCACATGTCCCATATTGAACAATGACATTCTCACTTGCAGCAGCATGAGAACAAGAGAACATGGAAACACCTTAAACAATATAATCAACGCAAAACAAAAGTTCAAAGTGTGTATATACATGCATACGCACATATACACATATATATATATACATATATACACACATATATATAAAATGCTGGAGTAACTCAGCAGGTCAGGCAGCATCTCAGGAGAGAAGGAATGGGTGACGTTTCGGGTCGAGACCCTTCTTCAGTCTGAAGAAGGGTCTCGACCCGAAACGTCGCCCATTCCTTCTCTCCTGAGATGCTGTCTGACCTGCTGAGTTACTCCAGCATTTTGTGAATAAATACCTGCGATTTGTACCAGCATCTGCAGTTATTTTCTTACACCGTATATATATATAGATCACACTAGACCAAGTGGACCCGTTGGGCCTAAACCTCTCCTGCATTGGTACAGCATCCTCTCCTCCCCCCTCCCCTCTCCCTCCCCCTCCCCCCTCCCTTCCCCTCCCCCCTTCCCCTCTTCCCCTCCCCCTTCCCCTCTTCCCCTCCCCACACTCCGTCCCCCTCAATCCCTCTTATCCTCCCCCCTCCCTCCAGCCCCTTCCCTCCAGCCCCCTCCCTCCACCCCCTCCCTCCCCCTTCCACTGCCATTTCCCCTCGCCCCCCACTCCATCCCCCTCAACCCCCTTTATCCTCCCTCTTGCCCCCTCCCTCCCCCCCCTCCCTCCCTAGGAGATAGATTTGAACTTTAAAATGTGAATAACTTTAAAAATATAACACCGATTTCAATGAAACTTCTTCCATTAGCACCAAAGGGACGACGGTGAGTAAGGTGGGCCTAACATTGTCGGGCTATCGTGTACCGTTTTGGCTGTAGTTCAGGAACAAACAAACAAACAAACAAACGAGAGTTTTAATGTATAGACATACATATACGCACACACACGCACGTACACACAAAAACCAAACAAACTATAATAGTGCAGGTACTTTCCCCTGCAACCGCAGGAGATGCAACACCTGCCCTTATACCTTCGCCCTCGACTCCATCTCGGGACCCCGACAGTCCTTTAAGGTTAGACAGAGGTCCACATGGAGCCCCTCAAACCTCATCTACTGCATCTGGTGTTAACGTTGTGGACCTCCTTGTCCATCACCCATTCACACTGTTTCTATGTTATTCCTTCTTTCTTAATAATAAAATTATAAAATATAAAATTCTTAAGGGGTTGGACAGGCTAGATGCGGGAAGATTGTTCCCAATGTTGGGGAAATCCAGAACCAGGGGTCACAGCTTAAGGATAAGGGGGAAGTCTTTTAGGACCGAGATGAGAAAGTTTTTTTTCACACAGAGAGTGGTGAGTCTGTGGAATTCTCTGCCACAGAAGGTAGTTGAGGCCAGTTCATTGGCTATATTTAAGAGGGAGTTAGATGTGGCCCTTGTGGCTAAAGGGATCAGGGGGTATGGAGAGAAGGCAGGTACAGGTTACTGAGTTGGATGATCAGCCATGATCATATTGAATGGCGGTGCAGGCTCGAAGGGCCGAATGGCCTACTCCTGCACCTATTTTCTATGTTTCTATGTTTCTCATCCACTCCCCACACACAGAGGGCCAATCTATATATTATCTATATACTAAAACTCTTGTTTGTTTGTTTGTTTGTTTGTTCCTGAACTACAGCCAAAGCGGTCGGTACACGTTAGCGCGATGGTGAGTAAGGTGGGCCTAACATTGTCGCGCTATCGTGTACCGCTTTGGCTAACAAACGAGAGTTTTAGTATATAGATTTGGCCAGGTAGGGAAAGTTTTAGAAGGATATGGAGCAAAGAAAGTAAAAATGCAGACACAAGGAACTGCAGATGCTGGTTTACAAAAAAATCACACAAAGCGCTGGAGTAACTCAGCGGGTCAGGCACCATCTCTGGAGGTCATGGACAGGCTGAGGAAGATGGGTCCTGTCAGTCTGAGGAAGGGTCCCGACTAGGGTTGCCAACTATCGCACTCCCAAATACGGGACAAGGAGACTTCACCGCCCCGCGCCCCCACGTGACATCATCCAGCCAGCGGCCACGTGCTCCCGCTCCACCAGTGGCGGCCGCTCGGGTCGGGAGACTGGTTGCTAAGCAACCTCTGTTAGGCGAACACACTCGGCCCTGCTCCCCGAACACCCTCCGTTAGCCTACACTGTCCAGGCCTTCTGGGGTCCACGGGCCTACAGCGCCCCCCTGGGCCTAATATGGGACAAGGGCGGTACCGTACGGGACAAACCAATTTAGCCCAAAATATGGGATGTCCCAGCTAATACGGGACAGTTGGCAACCCTAGTCCCAACCTGAAAGGTAACCGATCGGAAAGAATTGTCTATCGTTTAATTCCTCTGGTCCTCACCTTTCACCCCACCGGCCCCCACATCTAACAGGTCATCCTCTGACATTTTGGTCACCTTCTAAGAGATCCCACCATTAAACACATCTTCCCATCTCCCCTTTCCTCTTTCCTCAGGGACTCCTCTCCCTCCACAATTCAACCCTTGTTTCACTCAACCCTTTCACACCCAAACCACCCCCTCCCAAGAGTCTAGAGAGTCCAGAGTGGTTTATTGTCACATGTCCCATATTGAACAATGACATTCTCACTTGCAGCAGCATGAGAACAAGAGAACATGGAAACACCTTAAACAATATAATCAACGCAAAACAAAAGTTCAAAGTGTGTATATACACGCATACGCACATATACACATATATATATATACATATATACACACATATATATAAAATGCTGGAGTAACTCAGCAGGTCAGGCAGCATCTCTGGAGAGAAGGAATGGGTGACGTTTCGGGTCGAGACCCTTCTTCAGTCTGAAGAAGGGTCTCGACCCGAAACGTCGCCCATTCCTTCTCTCCTGAGATGCTGTCTGCCCCGCTGAGTTACTCCAGCATTTTGTGAATAAATACCTGCGATTTGTACCAGCATCTGCAGTTATTTTCTTACACCGTATATATATATAGATCACACTAGACCAAGTGGACCCGTTGGGCCTAAACCTCTCCTGCATTGGTACAGCATCCTCTCCTCCCCCCTCCCCTCTCCCTCCCCCTCCCCCCTCCCTTCCCCTCCCCCCTTCCCCTCTTCCCCTCCCCACACTCCATCCCCCTCAACCCCCCTTATCCTCCCCCCTCCCTCCAGCCCCCTCCCTCCAGCCCCCTTCCCTCCAGCCCCCTTCCCTCCAGCCCCCTTCCCTCCCTAGGAGATAGATTTGAACTTTAAAATGTGAATAACTTTAAAAATATAACACCGATTTCAATGAAACTTCTTCCATTAGCACCAAAGGGACGACGGTGAGTAAGGTGGGCCTAACATTGTCGGGCTATCGTGTACCGTTTTGGCTGTAGTTCAGGAACAAACAAACAAACAAACAAACGAGAGTTTTAGTGTGTAGACATACATATACGCACACACACGCACGTACACACAAAAACCAAACAAACTATAATAGTGCAGGTACTTTCCCCTGCAACCGCAGGAGATGCAACACCTGCCCTTATACCTTCGCCCTCGACTCCATCTCGGGACCCCGACAGTCCTTTAAGGTTAGACAGAGGTCCACATGGAGCCCCTCAAACCTCATCTACTGCATCTGGTGTTAACGTTGTGGACCTCCTTGTCCATCACCCATTCACACTGTTTCTATGTTATTCCTTCTTTCTTAATAATAAAATTATAAAATATAAAATTCTTAAGGGGTTGGACAGGCTAGATGCGGGAAGATTGTTCCCAATGTTGGGGAAATCCAGAACCAGGGGTCACAGCTTAAGGATAAGGGGGAAGTCTTTTAGGACCGAGATGAGAAAGTTTTTTTTCACACAGAGAGTGGTGAGTCTGTGGAATTCTCTGCCACAGAAGGTAGTTGAGGCCAGTTCATTGGCTATATTTAAGAGGGAGTTAGATGTGGCCCTTGTGGCTAAAGGGATCAGGGGGTATGGAGAGAAGGCAGGTACAGGTTACTGAGTTGGATGATCAGCCATGATCATATTGAATGGCGGTGCAGGCTCGAAGGGCCGAATGGCCTACTCCTGCACCTATTTTCTATGTTTCTATGTTTCTCATCCACTCCCCACACACAGAGGGCCAATCTATATATTATCTATATACTAAAACTCTCGTTTGTTTGTTTGTTTGTTTGTTCCTGAACTACAGCCAAAGCGGTCGGTACACGTTAGCGTGACGGTGAGTAAGGTGGGCCTAACATTGTCGCGCTATCGTGTACCGCTTTGGCTAACAAACGAGAGTTTTAGTATATAGATTTGGCCAGGTAGGGAAAGTTTTAGAAGGATATGGAGCAAAGAAAGTAAAAATGCAGACACAAGGAACTGCAGATGCTGGTTTACAAAAAAATCACACAAAGCGCTGGAGTAACTCAGCGGGTCAGGCACCATCTCTGGAGGTCATGGACAGGCTGAGGAAGATGGGTCCTGTCAGTCTGAGGAAGGGTCCCGACTAGGGTTGCCAACTATCGCACTCCCAAATACGGGACAAGGAGACTTCACCGCCCCGCGCCCCCACGTGACATCATCCAGCCAGCGGCCACGTGCTCCCGCTCCACCAATGGCGGCCGCTCGGGTCGGGAGACTGGTTGCTAAGCAACCTCTGTTAGGCGAACACACTCGGCCCTGCTCCCCGAACACCCTCCGTTAGCCTACACTGTCCAGGCCTTCTGGGGCCCACGGGCCTACAGCGCCCCCCTGGGCCTAATATGGGACAAGGGCGGTACCGTACGGGACAAACCAATTTAGCCCAAAATATGGGATGTTCCAGCTAATACGGGACAGTTGGCAACCCTAGTCCCAACCTGAAAGGTAACCGATCGGAAAGAATTGTCTATCGTTTAATTCCTCTGGTCCTCACCTTTCACCCCACCGGCCCCCACATCTAACAGGTCATCCTCTGACATTTTGGTCACCTTCTAAGAGATCCCACCATTAAACACATCTTCCCATCTCCCCTTTCCTCTTTCCTCAGGGACTCCTCTCCCTCCACAATTCAACCCTTGTTTCACTCAACCCTTTCACACCCAAACCACCCCCTCCCAAGAGTCTAGAGAGTCCAGAGTGGTTTATTGTCACATGTCCCATATTGAACAATGACATTCTCACTTGCAGCAGCATGAGAACAAGAGAACATGGAAACACCTTAAACAATATAATCAACGCAAAACAAAAGTTCAAAGTGTGTATATACATGCATACGCACATATACACATATATATATATACATATATACACACATATATATAAAATGCTGGAGTAACTCAGCAGGTCAGGCAGCATCTCAGGAGAGAAGGAATGGGTGACGTTTCGGGTCGAGTCCCTTCTTCAGTCTGAAGAAGGGTCTTGACCCGAAACGTCGCCCATTCCTTCTCTCCTGAGATGCTGTCTGCCCCGCTGAGTTACTCCAGCATTTTGTGAATAAATACCTGCGATTTGTACCAGCATCTGCAGTTATTTTCTTACACCGTATATATATATAGATCACACTAGACCAAGTGGACCCGTTGGGCCTAAACATCTCCTGCATTGGTACAGCATCCTCTCCTCCCCCCTCCCCTCTCCCTCCCCCTCCCCCCTCCCTTCCCCTCCCCCCTTCCCCTCTTCCCCTCCCCACACTCCATCCCCCTCAACCCCCCTTATCCTCCCCCCTCCCTCCAGCCCCCTCCCTCCAGCCCCCTTCCCTCCAGCCCCCTTCCCTCCCTAGGAGATAGATTTGAACTTTAAAATGTGAATAACTTTAAAAATATAACACCGATTTCAATGAAACTTCTTCCATTAGCACCAAAGGGACGACGGTGAGTAAGGTGGGCCTAACATTGTCGGGCTATCGTGTACCGTTTTGGCTGTAGTTCAGGAACAAACAAACAAACAAACAAACGAGAGTTTTAATGTATAGACATACATATACGCACACACACGCACGTACACACAAAAACCAAACAAACTATAATAGTGCAGGTACTTTCCCCTGCAACCGCAGGAGATGCAACACCTGCCCTTATACCTTCGCCCTCGACTCCATCTCGGGACCCCGACAGTCCTTTAAGGTTAGACAGAGGTCCACATGGAGCCCCTCAAACCTCATCTACTGCATCTGGTGTTAACGTTGTGGACCTCCTTGTCCATCACCCATTCACACTGTTTCCATGTTATTCCTTCTTTCTTAATAATAAAATTATAAAATATAAAATTCTTAAGGGGTTGGACAGGCTAGATGCGGGAAGATTGTTCCCGATGTTGGGGAAATCCAGAACCAGGGGTCACAGCTTAAGGATAAGGGGGAAGTCTTTTAGGACCGAGATGAGAAAGTTTTTTTTCACACAGAGAGTGGTGAGTCTGTGGAATTCTCTGCCACAGAAGGTAGTTGAGGCCAGTTCATTGGCTATATTTAAGAGGGAGTTAGATGTGGCCCTTGTGGCTAAAGGGATCAGGGGGTATGGAGAGAAGGCAGGTACAGGTTACTGAGCTGGATGATCAGCCATGATCATATTGAATGGCGGTGCAGGCTCGAAGGGCCGAATGGCCTACTCCTGCACCTATTTTCTATGTTTCTATGTTTCTCATCCACTCCCCACACACAGAGGGCCAATCTATATATTATCTATATACTAAAACTCTCGTTTGTTTGTTTGTTTGTTTGTTCCTGAACTACAGCCAAAGCGGTCGGTACACGTTAGCGTGACGGTGAGTAAGGTGGGCCTAACATTGTCGCGCTATCGTGTACCGCTTTGGCTAACAAACGAGAGTTTTAGTATATAGATTTGGCCAGGTAGGGAAAGTTTTAGAAGGATATGGAGCAAAGAAAGTAAAAATGCAGACACAAGGAACTGCAGATGCTGGTTTACAAAAAAATCACACAAAGCGCTGGAGTAACTCAGCGGGTCAGGCACCATCTCTGGAGGTCATGGACAGGCTGAGGAAGATGGGTCCTGTCAGTCTGAGGAAGGGTCCCGACTAGGGTTGCCAACTATCGCACTCCCAAATACGGGACAAGGAGACTTCACCGCCCCGCGCCCCCACGTGACATCATCCAGCCAGCGGCCACGTGCTCCCGCTCCACCAATGGCGGCCGCTCGGGTCGGGAGACTGGTTGCTAAGCAACCTCTGTTAGGCGAACACACTCGGCCCTGCTCCCCGAACACCCTCCGTTAGCCTACACTGTCCAGGCCTTCTGGGGCCCACGGGCCTACAGCGCCCCCCTGGGCCTAATATGGGACAAGGGCGGTACCGTACGGGACAAACCAATTTAGCCCAAAATATGGGATGTCCCAGCTAATACGGGACAGTTGGCAACCCTAGTCCCAACCTGAAAGGTAACCGATCGGAAAGAATTGTCTATCGTTTAATTCCTCTGGTCCTCACCTTTCACCCCACCGGCCCCCACATCTAACAGGTCATCCTATGACATTTTGGTCACCTTCTAAGAGATCCCACCATTAAACACATCTTCCCATCTCCCCTTTCCTCTTTCCTCAGGGACTCCTCTCCCTCCACAATTCAACCCTTGTTTCACTCAACCCTTTCACACCCAAACCACCCCCTCCCAAGAGTCTAGAGAGTCCAGAGTGGTTTATTGTCACATGTCCCATATTGAACAATGACATTCTCACTTGCAGCAGCATGAGAACAAGAGAACATGGAAACACCTTAAACAATATAATCAACGCAAAACAAAAGTTCAAAGTGTGTATATACACGCATACGCACATATACACATATATATATATACATATATACACACATATATATAAAATGCTGGAGTAACTCAGCAGGTCAGGCAGCATCTCAGGAGAGAAGGAATGGGTGACGTTTCGGGTCGAGACCCTTCTTCAGTCTGAAGAAGGGTCTTGACCCGAAACGTCGCCCATTCCTTCTCTCCTGAGATGCTGTCTGCCCCGCTGAGTTACTCCAGCATTTTGTGAATAAATACCTGCGATTTGTACCAGCATCTGCAGTTATTTTCTTACACCGTATATATATATAGATCACACTAGACCAAGTGGACCCGTTGGGCCTAAACCTCTCCTGCATTGGTACAGCATCCTCTCCTCCCCCCTCCCCTCTCCCTCCCCCTCTCCCCTCCCTTCCCCTCCCCTCTTCCCCTCCCCACACTCCATCCCCCTCAACCCCCCTTATCCTCCCCCCTCCCTCCAGCCCCCTCCCTCCAGCCCCCTTCCCTCCAGCCCCCTTCCCTCCCTAGGAGATAGATTTGAACTTTAAAATGTGAATAACTTTAAAAATATAACACCGATTTCAATGAAACTTCTTCCATTAGCACCAAAGGGACGACGGTGAGTAAGGTGGGCCTAACATTGTCGGGCTATCGTCTACCGTTTTGGCTGTAGTTCAGGAACAAACAAACAAACAAACAAACGAGAGTTTTAATGTATAGACATACATATACGCACACACACGCACGTACACACAAAAACCAAACAAACTATAATAGTGCAGGTACTTTCCCCTGCAACCGCAGGAGATGCAACACCTGCCCTTATACCTTCGCCCTCGACTCCATCTCGGGACCCCGACAGTCCTTTAAGGTTAGACAGAGGTCCACATGGAGCCCCTCAAACCTCATCTACTGCATCTGGTGTTAACGTTGTGGACCTCCTTGTCCATCACCCATTCACACTGTTTCTATGTTATTCCTTCTTTCTTAATAATAAAATTATAAAATATAAAATTCTTAAGGGGTTGGACAGGCTAGATGCGGGAAGATTGTTCCCAATGTTGGGGAAATCCAGAACCAGGGGTCACAGCTTAAGGATAAGGGGGAAGTCTTTTAGGACCGAGATGAGAAAGTTTTTTTTCACACAGAGAGTGGTGAGTCTGTGGAATTCTCTGCCACAGAAGGTAGTTGAGGCCAGTTCATTGGCTATATTTAAGAGGGAGTTAGATGTGGCCCTTGTGGCTAAAGGGATCAGGGGGTATGGAGAGAAGGCAGGTACAGGTTACTGAGTTGGATGATCAGCCATGATCATATTGAATGGCGGTGCAGGCTCGAAGGGCCGAATGGCCTACTCCTGCACCTATTTTCTATGTTTCTATGTTTCTCATCCACTCCCCACACACAGAGGGCCAATCTATATATTATCTATATACTAAAACTCTTGTTTGTTTGTTTGTTTGTTTGTTCCTGAACTACAGCCAAAGCGGTCGGTACACGTTAGCGTGACGGTGAGTAAGGTGGGCCTAACATTGTCGCGCTATCGTGTACCGTTTTGGCTAACAAACGAGAGTTTTAGTATATAGATTTGGCCAGGTAGGGAAAGTTTTAGAAGGATATGGAGCAAAGAAAGTAAAAATGCAGACACAAGGAACTGCAGATGCTGGTTTACAAAAAAATCACACAAAGCGCTGGAGTAACTCAGCGGGTCAGGCACCATCTCTGGAGGTCATGGACAGGCTGAGGAAGATGGGTCCTGTCAGTCTGAGGAAGGGTCCCGACTAGGGTTGCCAACTATCGCACTCCCAAATACGGGACAAGGAGACTTCACCGCCCCGCGCCCCCACGTGACATCATCCAGCCAGCGGCCACGTGCTCCCGCTCCACCAGTGGCGGCCGCTCGGGTCGGGAGACTGGTTGCTAAGCAACCTCTGTTAGGCGAACACACTCGGCCCTGCTCCCCGAACACCCTCCGTTAGCCTACACTGTCCAGGCCTTCTGGGGCCCACGGGCCTACAGCGCCCCCCTGGGCCTAATATGGGACAAGGGCGGTACCGTACGGGACAAACCAATTTAGCCCAAAATATGGGATGTCCCAGCTAATACGGGACAGTTGGCAACCCTAGTCCCAACCTGAAAGGTAACCGATCGGAAAGAATTGTCTATCGTTTAATTCCTCTGGTCCTTACCTTTCACCCCACCGGCCCCCACATCTAACAGGTCATCCTATGACATTTTGGTCACCTTCTAAGAGATCCCACCATTAAACACATCTTCCCATCTCCCCTTTCCTCTTTCCTCAGGGACTCCTCTCCCTCCACAATTCAACCCTTGTTTCACTCAACCCTTTCACACCCAAACCACCCCCTCCCAAGAGTCTAGAGAGTCCAGAGTGGTTTATTGTCACATGTCCCATATTGAACAATGACATTCTCACTTGCAGCAGCATGAGAACAAGAGAACATGGAAACACCTTAAACAATATAATCAACGCAAAACAAAAGTTCAAAGTGTGTATATACACGCATACGCACATATACACATATATATATATACATATATACACACATATATATAAAATGCTGGAGTAACTCAGCAGGTCAGGCAGCATCTCAGGAGAGAAGGAATGGGTGACGTTTCGGGTCGAGACCCTTCTTCAGTCTGAAGAAGGGTCTCGACCCGAAACGTCGCCCATTCCTTCTCTCCTGAGATGCTGTCTGCCCCGCTGAGTTACTCCAGCATTTTGTGAATAAATACCTGCGATTTGTACCAGCATCTGCAGTTATTTTCTTACACCGTATATATATATAGATCACACTAGACCAAGTGGACCCGTTGGGCCTAAACCTCTCCTGCATTGGTACAGCATCCTCTCCTCCCCCCTCCCCTCTCCCTCCCCCTCCCCCCTCCCTTCCCCTCCCCCCTTCCCCTCTTCCCCTCCCCACACTCCATCCCCCTCAACCCCCCTTATCCTCCCCCCTCCCTCCAGCCCCCTCCCACCAGCCCCCTTCCCTCCCTAGGAGATAGATTTGAACTTTAAAATGTGAATAACTTTAAAAATATAACACCGATTTCAATGAAACTTCTTCCATTAGCACCAAAGGGACGACGGTGAGTAAGGTGGGCCTAACATTGTCGGGCTATCGTGTACCGTTTTGGCTGTAGTTCAGGAACAAACAAACAAACAAACAAACGAGAGTTTTAATGTATAGACATACATATACGCACACACACGCACGTACACACAAAAACCAAACAAACTATAATAGTGCAGGTACTTTCCCCTGCAACCGCAGGAGATGCAACACCTGCCCTTATACCTTCGCCCTCGACTCCATCTCGGGACCCCGACAGTCCTTTAAGGTTAGACAGAGGTCCACATGGAGCCCCTCAAACCTCATCTACTGCATCTGGTGTTAACGTTGTGGACCTCCTTGTCCATCACCCATTCACACTGTTTCTATGTTATTCCTTCTTTCTTAATAATAAAATTATAAAATATAAAATTCTTAAGGGGTTGGACAGGCTAGATGCGGGAAGATTGTTCCCAATGTTGGGGAAATCCAGAACCAGGGGTCACAGCTTAAGGATAAGGGGGAAGTCTTTTAGGACCGAGATGAGAAAGTTTTTTTTCACACAGAGAGTGGTGAGTCTGTGGAATTCTCTGCCACAGAAGGTAGTTGAGGCCAGTTCATTGGCTATATTTAAGAGGGAGTTAGATGTGGCCCTTGTGGCTAAAGGGATCAGGGGGTATGGAGAGAAGGCAGGTACAGGTTACTGAGTTGGATGATCAGCCATGATCATATTGAATGGCGGTGCAGGCTCGAAGGGCCGAATGGCCTACTCCTGCACCTATTTTCTATGTTTCTATGTTTCTCATCCACTCCCCACACACAGAGGGCCAATCTATATATTATCTATATACTAAAACTCTCGTTTGTTTGTTTGTTTGTTTGTTCCTGAACTACAGCCAAAGCGGTCGGTACACGTTAGCGTGACGGTGAGTAAGGTGGGCCTAACATTGTCGCGCTATCGTGTACCGCTTTGGCTAACAAACGAGAGTTTTAGTATATAGATTTGGCCAGGTAGGGAAAGTTTTAGAAGGATATGGAGCAAAGAAAGTAAAAATGCAGACACAAGGAACTGCAGATGCTGGTTTACAAAAAAATCACACAAAGCGCTGGAGTAACTCAGCGGGTCAGGCACCATCTCTGGAGGTCATGGACAGGCTGAGGAAGATGGGTCCTGTCAGTCTGAGGAAGGGTCCCGACTAGGGTTGCCAACTATCGCACTCCCAAATACGGGACAAGGAGACTTCACCGCCCCGCGCCCCCACGTGACATCATCCAGCCAGCGGCCACGTGCTCCCGCTCCACCAATGGCGGCCGCTCGGGTCGGGAGACTGGTTGCTAAGCAACCTCTGTTAGGCGAACACACTCGGCCCTGCTCCCCGAACACCCTCCGTTAGCCTACACTGTCCAGGCCTTCTGGGGCCCACGGGCCTACAGCGCCCCCCTGGGCCTAATATGGGACAAGGGCGGTACCGTACGGGACAAACCAATTTAGCCCAAAATATGGGATGTCCCAGCTAATACGGGACAGTTGGCAACCCTAGTCCCAACCTGAAAGGTAACCGATCGGAAAGAATTGTCTATCGTTTAATTCCTCTGGTCCTCACCTTTCACCCCACCGGCCCCCACATCTAACAGGTCATCCTCTGACATTTTGGTCACCTTCTAAGAGATCCCACCATTAAACACATCTTCCCATCTCCCCTTTCCTCTTTCCTCAGGGACTCCTCTCCCTCCACAATTCAACCCTTGTTTCACTCAACCCTTTCACACCCAAACCACCCCCTCCCAAGAGTCTAGAGAGTCCAGAGTGGTTTATTGTCACATGTCCCATATTGAACAATGACATTCTCACTTGCAGCAGCATGAGAACAAGAGAACATGGAAACACCTTAAACAATATAATCAACGCAAAACAAAAGTTCAAAGTGTGTATATACACGCATACGCACATATACACATATATATATATACATATATACACACATATATATAAAATGCTGGAGTAACTCAGCAGGTCAGGCAGCATCTCAGGAGAGAAGGAATGGGTGACGTTTCGGGTCGAGACCCTTCTTCAGTCTGAAGAAGGGTCTCGACCCGAAACGTCGCCCATTCCTTCTCTCCTGAGATGCTGTCTGCCCCGCTGAGTTACTCCAGCATTTTGTGAATAAATACCTGCGATTTGTACCAGCATCTGCAGTTATTTTCTTACACCGTATATATATATAGATCACACTAGACCAAGTGGACCCGTTGGGCCTAAACCTCTCCTGCATTGGTACAGCATCCTCTCCTCCCCCCTCCCCTCTCCCTCCCCCTCCCCCCTCCCTTCCCCTCCCCCCTTCCCCTCTTCCCCTCCCCACACTCCATCCCCCTCAACCCCCCTTATCCTCCCCCCTCCCTCCAGCCCCCTCCCTCCAGCCCCCTTCCCTCCAGCCCCCTTCCCTCCCTAGGAGATAGATTTGAACTTTAAAATGTGAATAACTTTAAAAATATAACACCGATTTCAATGAAACTTCTTCCATTAGCACCAAAGGGACGACGGTGAGTAAGGTGGGCCTAACATTGTCGGGCTATCGTGTACCGTTTTGGCTGTAGTTCAGGAACAAACAAACAAACAAACAAACGAGAGTTTTAATGTATAGACATACATATACGCACACACACGCACGTACACACAAAAACCAAACAAACTATAATAGTGCAGGTACTTTCCCCTGCAACCGCAGGAGATGCAACACCTGCCCTTATACCTTCGCCCTCGACTCCATCTCGGGACCCCGACAGTCCTTTAAGGTTAGACAGAGGTCCACATGGAGCCCCTCAAACCTCATCTACTGCATCTGGTGTTAACGTTGTGGACCTCCTTGTCCATCACCCATTCACACTGTTTCTATGTTATTCCTTCTTTCTTAATAATAAAATTATAAAATATAAAATTCTTAAGGGGTTGGACAGGCTAGATGCGGGAAGATTGTTCCCAATGTTGGAGAAATCCAGAACCAGGGGTCACAGCTTAAGGATAAGGGGGAAGTCTTTTAGGACCGAGATGAGAAAGTTTTTTTTCACACAGAGAGTGGTGAGTCTGTGGAATTCTCTGCCACAGAAGGTAGTTGAGGCCAGTTCATTGGCTATATTTAAGAGGGAGTTAGATGTGGCCCTTGTGGCTAAAGGGATCAGGGGGTATGGAGAGAAGGCAGGTACAGGTTACTGAGTTGGATGATCAGCCATGATCATATTGAATGGCGGTGCAGGCTCGAAGGGCCGAATGGCCTACTCCTGCACCTATTTTCTATGTTTCTATGTTTCTCATCCACTCCCCACACACAGAGGGCCAATCTATATATTATCTATATACTAAAACTCTCGTTTGTTTGTTTGTTTGTTTGTTCCTGAACTACAGCCAAAGCGGTCGGTACACGTTAGCGCGACGGTGAGTAAGGTGGGCCTAACATTGTCGCGCTATCGTGTACCGTTTTGGCCGTAGTTCAGGAACAAACAAACGAGAGTTTTAGTATATAGATTTGGCCAGGTAGGGAAAGTTTTAGAAGGATATGGAGCAAAGAAAGTAAAAATGCAGACACAAGGAACTGCAGATGCTGGTTTACAAAAAAATCACACAAAGCGCTGGAGTAACTCAGCGGGTCAGGCACCATCTCTGGAGGTCATGGATGGGTAACGTTTGGGGTCGAGACCCTTCTTTAGTTGGGAAGAATGGGGCTGGCTTAGATGGGCGTCTTGGTCAGCATGGGTCGAGTTGGGCCGAAGGGCCTGTTTCTGTTCTGTTCCCTATAGACAATGACGAGAATATTACCCAAAGTGGGAGCCTGACTCTGTGTTGTACAGTGGGCCTCTGTGTCACAGGCAGGTGGTGTCGGGTTAGGTAGGGGAGATTCCGCTGGATCTGAAGTGGTGCTTTTCCGAACGGGAATTCCAAGGATGACTGGGGGATTGATGTCCGATTGAGATTTCCGCCAATGTGTCTGTCTCTGGGGCTGGTTTTAATTTTACCCTCTCCCTCATTCCTTGCGAAACCACCTGTCGGGACGTGTGGCGTGAAGCCTAGCGAGCGTGAGACAGTTCCTGTTTTGTGGTAACGAGCCGGAGTTGCACAGCACAGATGTGGGCTTCACTGCACAGCAGCTGCCATCTGCTATCAAAGCAAGCAGGAGCCCCCTCACACTTCAAAATCCTCACCTGCTTTGTCCTTCGGGCTTGCCAACAAAGGCGCTCGCAGTCTGACGAAGGGTCCTGACCCGAAGCATAGCCTGCCCGCTTTCTCCAGAGGTGCTGCCTGGCCCGCTGAGCCACTCCAGCATTGTGCTTCTACGATCAGGTTAAGATTCACGTACCAACCCGCTGTGAAGATGGGCGTTCACATCGTAAGCACAGCGAAGGTTTATCCTTTTAGACTTTAGAGATACAGCGTGGAAGCAGGCCCTTCGGCCCGCCGGGTCCGTGCTGCCCAGCGATCCCCTCCCGTACACGAGCACGATCCCACACACTAGGGACAGTTTACAAGTTCACAGAAGCCAATCAACCCGCAAACCTGTACGTGTTTGGAAACCGGAGCACCCGGAGAAAATCTACAGTCACGGGCGAGAACGTGCAAACTCCGTACAGACAGCACCCGTGGTCTGGATCGAACTAGGGTCTCTGGCGCTGTGAGGCAGCAAGTCTACCGCTGTAAACGCCGGTCTTTAAACGCCGGTTTCTTTACATAATCAGCAGTGCAGTTAAGCACATCTGGATCCCAGCTGTGCGCCAGATGTGGCTCTTGGCTGATGCACGTATGGGGCAGTATCGCTGGCAGGCGCTGCGTGGCGGCGGCTTGGGGAGTATGTTGAGGCGTGTGGCTGCCTGGGTGCTGGCTCTGGGCCTGTGTCGGCTCTGGCAGCAGGCAGCGTGGTGCCACAGTGGGGAATTGGTTAATCCGGGGCTCAGGCAGAAGTGTGTGCAGGGAGCCCCCCCCCCTTCCCTTCCCTTCCCTCCCCTCCCCTCCCCTCCCCTCCCCCTCCCCCTCCCCTCCCCTCCCCTCCCCTCCCCTCCCCTCCCCTCCCCTCCCCTCCCCTCCCCTCCCCTCCCCTCCCCTCCCCTCCCCTCCCCTCCCCTCCCCTCCCCTCCCCTCCCCTCCCCTCCCCTCCCCTCCCCTCCCCTCCCCTCCCCTCCCCTCCCCTCCCCCTCCCCTCCCCTACCCTCCCCTCCCCTCCCCCTCCCCTCCCCTCCCCTCCCCCTCCCCTCCCCTCCCCTCCCCTCCCCTCCCCTCCCCTCCCCTCCCCCTCCCCTCCCCTCCCCTCCCCTCCCGTCCCCTTCCCCCAGCTGTAACAGGCTGCTCTGATTGTGCTTGGTCTGAGCAATGTAATGGGTGGGATCCGGAACGCACTGCCAGAGAAGGTGATGGACACTGCTGCACACTCACACCATTCAAGTGTTTGCACAAACTAGGGTCATTGGCTTGTTGTGTGTAAATTGTCCCTGTGTAAGAAGGAACTGCAGATGCTGGTTTAAATCTTATAGAAACGTTCATTTATTCCATATATCTCTATATCACCGTCTATATTCCTCCTTTCCCTTTCCCCTGACTAGTCTGATGAAGGGTCTTGTCCCGAGACGTCACCCAGTCCATCTCTTGTATTCACTGGAGTTTAGAAGGATGAGAGGGGATCTTATAGAGACGTATAAAATTATAAAAGGACTGGACAAGCTAGATGCAGGAAAAATGTTCCCAATGTTGGGGGGGGGGGTCCAGAACCAGGGGACACAGTCTAAGAATAAAGGGGAGGGCATTTAAAACTGAGGTGAGAAATAACTTTTCCACCCAGAAAGTTGTGAATTTGTGGTTCTCTGCCACAGAAGGCAGCTGAGGCCAATTCACTGGATGAATTTAAAAGAGAGTTAGATAGAGCTCTAGGGGCTAGTGGAATCAAGGGATATGGGGAGAAAGCAGGCAAGGGTTACTGATTGTGGATGATCAGCCATGATCACAATGAATGTCGGTGCTGGCTCGAAGGGCCAAATGGCCTCCTCCTGCACCTATTTTCTATGTTTAGGAAAAATACTGCAGATGCTGGTTAAAATTGAAGGTAGACACAAAATGCTGGAGTAACTCAGCGGGACAGGCAGCATCTCTGGAGAGAAGGAATGGGTGACGTTTCGGGTCGAGACCCTTCTTCATTCTGAAGAAGGGTCTCTACCCGAAACTTCACCCATTCCTTCTCTCCAGAGATGCTACCTGACCCCTGTAAATTGTGCTTAGTGTGTGTAGGATAGCATTAATGTGCGCGGATTGCTGGTCGGCACGGACTCGGTGGGCCGAAGGGCCTGTTTCCGCGCTGTATCTCTAAATTAAACTAAACTAAAGCAGTTGAATTGTCAAGACAGAGAAGTTTAGTTTTCGTTTAGAAAAACAGCGAGGAAACAGGCCCATCGGCCCATCGATTCCGCGCCAACCTGCGATCCCCGCACACTAACACTGTCCCATACACGCACGAGGGACGATGTATAATTACACCAAGCCAATTAATCTACAAACCTGTATGTCAATAGACAATAGACAATAGGTGCAGGAGTAGGCCATTCAGCCCTTCGAGCCAGCTCCTGTCTTTAGAGTGCGGGAGGAAACCGGAGATCCTGGAAAAAACCCATGCAGGTCACGGAGAGAACGTTGACAAGTACCCGTAGTTGGGATCGAAACCGAGTCCCTGGCGCTGTGAGGCAGCAACTCTACCGTTGTGCCACCGTGCCGCGCTGGTACAAGTCACCGTGGTAATCTGCTGTGGCAAACTGCTCACTCCATCAAACCTCCCGAAAGGAACTTTCCGAACACGTTAAAGCCCAATCCAAAATGTACCTTAGAGCTGTGAGAGTCCATTCAGCCCATCCTGGTCCCTGCTGGGTTGGGAAAGTCCATGAGTACCCAAGTTATCAGAGCTGAATTAGGACCTTTGGCCCACGTCTACTCCACCATTCAATCATGGCTGGTCTGTCTCTCCCTCTCCACCCCTTCACGACAACTACACGGGAACTACACCCCAACTACAGCCTCTACACACCAACTACATGGCAACTACACAGCCTCTACACACCAACTACATGGCAACTACACAGGAACTACACGCCAACTACATGGCAACCACACAGGAACTACACGCCAACTACATGGCAACCACACAGGAACTACACGCCAACTACATGGCAACTACACAGCCTCTACACACCAACTACATGGCAACCACACAGGAACTACACACTAACTACATGGCAACTACACAGCCTCTACATGCCAACTACATGGCAACTACACAGCCCCTACACCCCAACTACATGACAACTAAGCCCCTACACACCAACTACATGGCAACTACACGGGAACTACACACTAACTACATGGCAACTACACATCAACAACACATCAACTACACAGCCCTACACACTGACTACACACAAATTCTGCTAGATAGTACAGGAAAAACACTGCAATAGCGACGAGATATTAGTGCCAAACACAATTAGGTAAATAAAAACAAGTCCATAGCTGTATGAGACGTGTTCAGTTTCCGAGGTAGGATTAGGGTTGTGTAGGTTGTTTCAAGAACCTACACAGGAGTTGCAGGGAAGTAGCTGCTCCTGAACCTGCGGCTGGCGTGGGCCTACAGGCTTCTGCATCTCAGCCGCAGCGAGACGAGGGCACGGGCCGCGTGCTGGCGATCTCTGATGATAGATGCCGTGTCCTCAAGGCAACGCCTCACGTAGATGCCGCCTAACCCATCCTGTTCCAAGGAGACCAACCTCACACTCTTCAAAATCTATCTTTCCAGTAAGGTGGGAACCACATTTAGGGTTGCCAACTATTTCACTCCCAAATAAGGGACAAGGTGACGTCACCGCCCCGCGCCTCAAGTGACCTCACCCAGCCAGCGGACACGTGCTCCCACTCCACCTATGGCGGCCGCCCGGGCCGGGAAGCGGGTTGCTACGCAACCTTTGTTAGGCGGCGCATGGGCCTACACCATCCGGGACTACAGTGGCCCCCAGGCTACAGTGTCCGGGCCTACAGTGTCCGTGCCTACAGTGTCCGGGCCTACAGTGTCCGGGCCTACAGTGTCCGGGCCTACAGTGTCCGGGCCTACAGTGGCCGGGCCTACAGTGTCTGGGCCTACAGTGTCCGTGCCTACAGTGTCCGGGCCTACAGTGTCCAGGCCTACAGTGTCCGGGCCTACAGTGTCCGGGCCTACAGTGTCCGGGCCTACAGTGTCCGGGCCTACAGTGTCCGGGCCTAAACTGTCCGGGCCTGCAGTGTCCGGGCCTACAGTGTCCGGGCCTACAGTGTCCGGGCCTACAGTGTCCGGGCCTACAGTGGCCGGGCCTACAGTGTCTGGGCCTACAGTGTCCGGGCCTAATACGGGACTAAAAGACATTCTGGCCTTCCATCACAGTGAGGAGGGGACTGGAGGAGACTCACTGTGATGGATGTTTCTTTTTTTTGTGTGTTGGTTGGGGTTGTGTAATTTGCTTATTTTATTGCTTTTATTGTTGGACTGTGGGTGACTAAATTTCATCCAAATGGCAGCATCTCTGGAGAGAAGGAACGGGTGAAGATCAAGGGAAATGTGGAACAGATCATTGTTAGTTGGGGGAAGAAAAGAACAAAGCAAACAGAGGTGAAATGTAGTCGGAGACAGTAAGACTGGTCGGAGAACTGGGAAAGGGGAGGGATGGAGAGAGGGGGAATGCAAGGGTTACTTGGAGTTAGAGAAGTCAATGTTCATACCTCTGGGTTGTAAGCTACCCAAGCAAAATATGAGGTGTTGTTCTAAACTAGTGTGTAGGCAGCTCCAGCATAAAACAACCTTGATTTGCCCTAACTTTTGTTTTTATTTGCTTGTGGGCACAGTGTGGGCATCACAGGGCGTTGCTGCCTGAGAGAAGCTGGCAATGAACCACCACCACGAGCTATTAATAGTGGTTTGGGTACAACAGGGTGGACACAATAGATGGACACAAAATGCTGGGGTAACTCAGCGGGACAGGCAGCAACTCGAGAGAGAAGGAATGGGTGGCCCATTCCATCTCTCCCGAGATGCTGCCTGACCCACTGAGTTAGAATGAGTTATACACTGGAATTTAGAAGAATGAGAGGGGATCTTATTGAAACATATAAGATTATTAAGGGATTGGACACGTTAGAGGCAGGAAACATGTTCGCAATGTTGGGGGAGTCCAGAACCAGTGGCCACAGTTTAAGAATAAGGGGTAGGCCATTTAGAACGGAGATGAGGAAAAAGTTTTTTCAGTCAGAGAGTTGTAAATCTGTGGAATTCTCTGCCTCAGAAGGCAGTGGAGGCCAATTCTCTGGATGCTTTCAAGAGAGAGCTAGATAGAGCTCTTAAGGATAACGGAGTCAGGGGGTATGGGGAGAAGGCAGGAATGGGGTACTGATTGAGAATGATGAGCCATGATCACATTGAATGGCGGTGCTGGCTCGAAGGGCCGAATGGCCTACTCCTGCACCTATTGTCTATTGTCACTCCAGCATTTGGTGTCTACCTTTAAACCAGCATCTGCAGTTTTTGTCCGACTAAGGTGTCTACGAGCTGGGCTACAGCACGAGCTTTGCCCAGTTCTGAGTGCGATGGCAATGGCGATGACCAGAAAGATGAGGCTTAAGTCGACACCAAAAGGTAGCCGTCTCCACTCCACCCCTCGTGACAGTGCAGCTTTCTCTCAGCACCAACTGGGTGCGGTAGTTTGCACAGGAAACCCTCCCCGCAGCTTGTTCTGCAACCCACAGCCTGTGTTCATTCCCCTGCTGCTTCTCTTTGAGGTTCATGGTCGTTGCAAAAGAGACGGACGAATTTTTTGAAGTGGTTGAGCAGACAGCGATTTCAGTGGGCACGTTTCAGTGCCACGCCTTGTCTCCACCCAGAACTAACACGATCTTATCGAGGTGTACAAAATCATGAGAGGAATAGATCACGTAGTAGATGCACAGAATCTAGGGTTGCCAACTGTCCCGCATTAGCCGGGACATCCCGTACTTTGGGCTAAATTGGTTTGTCCCGTATGGGACCGCCCTTGTCCTGTATTAGGCTCGGTCGGCGCTGTAGGCCCGGACACTGTAGGCCCGGACACTGTAGGCCTGGACACTGTAGGCCCGGACACTGTAGGCCCGGACACTGTGGGCCCGGACACTGTAGGCCCGGACACTGTAGGCCCGAACACTGTAGGCCCAGACAGTTTAGGCCCGGACACTGTAGGCCCGGACACTGTAGGCCCGGACACTGTAGGCCCGGACACTGTAGGCCCATGCGCCGCCTAACAAAGGTTGCGTAGCAACCCGCTTCCTGGCCCGGGCGGCCGCCATTGGTGGAGCGGGAGCACGTGGCCGCTGGCTGGGTGAGGTCACGTGGGGCGGTGACGTCACCCTTTGTCCCTAATTTGGGAATGAGAAAGTTGGCAACCCTAGCAGAATCTCTTGCCCAGAGTAGGGGAATATAGGACCAGAGGACATAGGTTCAAGGTGAGGGGGAAAAGATTTAATAGGAATCTGAGGGGTAACTCTTTCACACAAAGGGTGGTGGGTGTATGGAACGAGCTGCCAGAGGAGGTAGTTGAGGCTGGGACTATCCCAACGTTTAACAGTTAGACAGATGCATGGATAGGTTACAGGGATTACAGGCAGGTGGGACTAGTGTAGCTGGGACATGTTGGACGGTGTGGGCAGGTTGGGCCGAAGGGCCTGTTTCCATTCTATATCACTATGACTCTACGATCTGTTATGCAGTTTCCACATTGATAGATTGGAGGGTTGAATTTTGCACAGCACCCAGACTTCTTCTTCTTGCGTATGGCGTGCACAGCCTAAAGTTGTAGGCCAAGGGTAGACATCCAGGCCAGGGCAGCATCAGTTGCTGGGTGGATGGCCTTGATGCCCCCAGGGAAAAGCCTCAGTCAGCAGTCATTCACGAGGGATGTGTGGGATGGTCTGGTCTGGATATCTGCAGTGGCAGGCAGGGCTGTCTGTCTGTCACCCCCCACTTGTGCAGGTGATGGGCTGTCCTTGCATGGAGGGTGTGGATCCTGTTCAGCACCCGGACTAGTCTGAGCACATCACGGTCAACTAAGTCCCATTGAGACTGATGGATTGCCATAAAGGCCACAGTCATGTGATAGGAGTAGAATTAGGCCATTCGGCCCATCAAGTCTACTCCACCGTTCAATCATGGCTGATCCGTCTCTCCCTCCCAACCCCACTCTCCTGCCTTCTCCCCACAACTCCCGACACCCGTACTGATCAAGCATCTATCTATCTCTACCACAAAAATATCCACTGACTTATGTGGCAAAGAATTCCACAGATTCACCGCCCTCTGACTAAAGAAATTTCTCACAAAATGCTGGAGTAACTCAGCAGGTCAGGCAGCATCTCAGGAGAGAAAGAATGGGTGATGTTTCGGGTCGAGACCCTTCTTCAGACTGCTGAGTTACTCCAGCATTTTGTGAATAAATACCTTCAATTTGTACCAGCATCTGCAGTTATTTTCTTACACTTCTTAAAGAACTTTCTCCTCGTCTCCTTCCTAAAAGAACGTCCTTTAATCTGAGGCTATGACCTCTAGTCCTAGACTTTGCTACTAGTTGAAACATCCTCTCCACATCCACTCTATCCAAGCCTTTCAGTATTCTGAATGTGGCTGCCCATTGAATTTGTCCTGTGGGCAAAAGGGGGCTGGGATGGACGTGATGGGCCAAAGGGGCCATTCTTGACCTCTGCAATTTGAATCAAAGAGTGATACAGCGTGGAAACAGGCCCTTCAGACCAACTTACCTACACCAACCAGCATGCCCCATCAGCACTAGTCCCACCTGCCTGCGTTTGGCCCATATCACTCTAAACCTGTCCTCTCCATCACCTGTCAAAATGTTTTTTAAATGTTCTAGTAGTATCTGCCTCAACTACTTCCTCTGGCAATTCGTTCCATACAAAACCTTTGGGTTAGACAGTAGACAATAGACAATAGGTGCAGGAGTAGGCCATTCTGCCCTTTGAGCCAGCACCGCCATTCACTGTGATCATGGCTGAGCGTCCACAATCAGTACCCCGTTCCTGCCTTCTCCCCATTTCCCCTGACTCCGCTATCTTTAAGAGCTCTATCTAACTCTCTCTTGAATGCATTCAGAGAATTGGCCTCCGCTGCCTTCTGAGGCAGAGAATTCCACAGATTCACAACTCCTGTTGTGAAGTACAATCTGGTTGAGAGTCCAATCCTATGGATAACCAGCGCAGTAACAGAACTGCATTAAATGCACCTTGAACGGCGATATCCCCTCTCTCACTGAGCCGCTGCACATGCGTCTGACTGCCGCATGGTTGCCGAGAATTGCAGTTTGGGTTCTCGCAAAGAAGGAAAGAAACTATCCATTAGCCGTACTAACGTGGTCAGCACTTGCGGCATTTTGGCCTTGACTGGGCCTCAAGAGAGCTGCCTCCTTCGGTTTAATGTGTAACAAGGAACTGCAGATGCTGGCTTACGGAGAAGATTTAGGTTTCGGTTCGTTGGTGTCACGACTGTCAGGTGAAAAGCTTTGCTTTGCATGCTATCCAATAAGATCAGATATTACGGTGCAGGCTCGAAGGGCCGAATGGCCTACTCCTGCACCTATTTTCTATGTTTCTATACTAATATATATAAATACGATCAATGTAAAATAACAGAGGGGAGTAAGCTGTTCCTGAGTCTGGTGGTGCTTGCTTTCAAGCTTCTGTACCTTCTGTCAGACGGGAATGGGGAGAAGAAGGAATGACTGGGGTGGGACAAGTTCTACTTCAACATGCTTTAGGAATCAATGCGTGAAACCACAATGGAATAACTGGCTAACAATGCTTTGTTTTGCTTTCAGAATAACAATCATTTTGCTTTGTTTTCTTTCAGAACCTGCCGCCTGGAACTCAGTATGTCGGCAGCCTACAGTTACCATACATCAACAAGGTATTTCGTCTGCCCAGATTATAACTAACGTGCAGGAGCAATAACACGGTGGCGCAGCGGTAGAGTTGCCGCCTTACAGCGAATGCAGCGCCGGAGACCCGGGTTCCATCCCGACTACGGGCGCCGTCTGTACGGAGTTTGTACGTTCTCCCCGTGACCTGCGTGGGTTTTCTCCGAGACCTTCGGTTTCCTCCCACACTCCAAAGACGTGCAGGTTTGCAGGTTAATTGGCTGGGTAAATGTAAAAAATTGTCCCTAGTGGGTGCAGGATAGTGTTAATGTGTGGGGATCGCTGGTCGCCGGTGGGCTGAAGGACCTATTTCCGCGCTATATCTCTAAACTAAAAGAAATAGGCCATTCGGTCCAATAAGAACCTTGTTCAATAAGAACATGGTCAGTCTTGGTCAATAAGAACATGCTGCTAAATAAGACCATGGTCGGTCTTGTTCCTTAGCCCCACGTTTTGTGCGCTGGCTCCATAATTAGTCTTTAGTTTAGTTCAGAGATACAGCGTGGAAACAGGCCCTTCAGCCCACCGAGTCCGTACCGACCAACGATCCCCGCACATTAACGCACTGGGGACAACTTTGCATTTACACCAAGCCAATTAACCTACAAACCTGCACGTCTTTGGAGTGTGGGAGGAAACCGGAGCACCCGGAGAAAACCCACGCAGGTGTGCCACTGCCCCGCCGGTCATTGATGAGATTTCTCTGACAGTCGACATAGGCGAGAAATAGGTAATATAATGCCCCAAACTTGTGAAACGTCCCAGGGAAATTAAATTGGAGAGCTTTTGGCAAGGAGCCGCGGATGGAGGCATTAGGACAGGTGACAGTGATTAAGATAAAGTTAGATTGCGTGCTAATGTATTCCGTGCTAAAAGAGTTTTGATGTGCGCTGCTTGGCAGGCCAGATGTGAGTGCTTTATTGTTCAGCCAACTGTGGATTTGGCAGCCAGATGCATGCAGCCCATGTTTCGAGAGCGCGAAACAATGAGAGATTCTTTGCAAAGAGAGCTGCAGCCTTGAGTCATCGTCACGGGACTGCATACCACCATTGCTCTGGTACCGAGTGAAAATGCACGCGGCCTTCGGTAGAAACAACCTCTTTGTCTCTGGGTCTTTCCCCGAGTCTAGCGGGGTTTTTTCTTGCTCTTCCGCTGACTGGACTGGAAGGCTGGTGTCCCGGGGTTGTGCAGGGTGACACGGTAACGCAGCGGGTAGAGCTGCTGCCTCACAGCGCCGGAGACCCGGGTTCCGTCCTTTTCGCGGGTGCTGCCTGTGTGGAGTTTGCACGTTCTCCCCATGACCTGCACAGGTTTTGTCCGGGTGCTCACAGTCCAAAGACGTGCGTGTTTGTCGGTGAATTGGCTTGTGTAAATTGGCCTCCAGTGTGTGGGGTGGTGCTAGTGTACAGGGCGATTGCTGGTCAGCTTAGACTCAGTGGGCTGAAGGGCCTGTGGCCACAGGCTCTCAACTCGATTCGGGGGGGAAATACACACAGTCCCTAGCCTTTTCCAATTTCTTTTTTTTTTAAATATTATTTTTATTGCTGTTTCAAATAGCATAAAAAAACATTCAACATTACATAAAATAACCATATAACCATATAACCATATAACAACTACAGCACGGAAACAGGCCCGTTCAGCCCTACCAGTCCACGCCGACCACTCTCCCTGACCTAGTCTCATCTACCTGCTCTCAGACCATAACCCTCTAATCCCCTCTTATCCATATACCTATCCAATTTACTCTTAAATAATAAAATCGAGCCTGCCTCCACCACTTCCACCGGAAGCCCATTCCATACAGCCACCACCCTCTGAGTAAAGAAGTTACCCCTCATGTTACCCCTAAACTTTTGTCCCTCAATTCTGAAGCTATGTCCCCTTGTTGGAATCTTCCCCACTCTCAAAGGGAAAAGCCTACCCACGTCAACTCTGTCCGTCCCTCTTAAAATTTTAAAAACCTCTATCAAGTCCCCCCTCAACCTTCTACGCTCCAAAGAATAAAGACCCAACCTGTTCAACCTCTCTCTGTAGCTTAAGTGCTGAAACCCAGGCAACATTCTAGTAAAGCTCCTCTGTACCCTCTCCATAACATAACATAACATAACAAGGCACATCAACAGCAAGGTCACTTTTAGGCACCTAAAGGCACTTTAAATATAAAGGTAGTAAAGCATGTTTCTGCTATAGTACATGTTTTTATATATATATATATATATATATATATATATGCTCCCACCTTTAATAACCTAACCAGCCAATAATCACAATGAAAATAAAGACAGTCAGCAGTTCACTACAATGCCCCAGATGCTGCCCGACCGACGTTTTGTAAAGTTGTCGTGCGGTCACGGTGAGAGCCCGTGCAAACTCCACATTGACAGCGCCCGAGATCAGATAAGCCAGGGGCGTATGGCGTTGTGAGGAGGCTTTGCTGCGAATTTATTGCGTGAAATATTCCTAATACAACCTCTCGTTGGCTTTCAGATCAGTGAAGCTACAGCAAAACAGAAACCAAAAGTTGAATTTTGCTTCGGTGAGTACTTAAGCTGGATGTCAGTAGTTGAAAGCTAACACTCAATCTTGAAATCTCTGAAGCACTCTGTTCCAATTTACCAGCTTGTGCTGCTTGGCAGATGTCATCCGATGCCTCAACTCCTGCTTGGAGCCATAGATCCATACAGCACAGAAGCAGGCCCTTCAGCCCACTATGTCCATGCACGGTGGCGCAGCGGTAGAGTTGCTGCCTTACAGCAAATGCAGCGCCGGAGATTCAGGTTCGATCCCGACTACGGGCGCCGTCTGTACGGAGTCTGTACGTTCTCCCCGGTTCTCTACGAGATCTTCGGTTTTCTCCCACACTCGAAATACGTACAGGTATGTAGGTTAATTGGCTGGGCAAATGTAAAAATTGTCCCTAGTGTGTAGTGTTAATGTGCGGGGCTCGCTGGGCGGCGCGGACCCGGTGGGCCGAAGGGCCTGTTTCCGCGCTGTATCTCTAAATCTAAAAAAAAACATCAAGCACCCACCCTTACCTGTACACCAGCTAAAGCATACCGACGCCTTTACTTCCTTAAAAGACTTGGGAAGTTCAGCATGTCCCCAGCGTTTCGTCACCCATTCCTTCTCTCCGGAGATGCTGCCTGTCCCGCTGAGTTACTCCAGCATTTTGTGTCTATCTTCGGTTTAAACCAGCATCTGCAGTTCCTTCCTACGCAGTCGCCTCACATGACTGAAGCACACCAAACCGTTGGGAGAAAAGAGCAGGGCGCTGCAGGAATTTGGCCAGAGAATGAACATTGACAATGGAGATGGTTGCAGTCAGGATCCTTTTTGCCGGCACTTTGTCCTTTGCCCTGACAGCATCGTGTTACCTCATGCTAAACTAATGGATAGACACAAAATGCTGGAGTAACTCAGCGGGTCAGGCAGCATCTCTGGAGAGAAAGAGTAGACAATAGACAATAGACAATAGGTGCAAGAGAAGGCCATTCGGCCCTTCGAGCCAGCATCGCCATTCAATGTGATCATGGCTGATCATTCTCAATCAGTACCCCGTTCCTGCCTTCTCCCCATACCCCCTGACTCCGCTATCCTTAAGAGCTCTATCTCGCTCTCTCTTGAATGCATTCAGAGAATTGGCCTCCGCTGCCTTCTGAGGCAGAGAATTCCACAGATTCACAACTCTCTGACTGAAAAGGTTTTTCCTCATCTCAGTTCTAAATGGCCTACCCCTTATTCTTAAACTGTGGCCCCTTGTTCTGGACTCCCCCAACATTGGGAACATGTTTCCTGCCTCTAACGTGTCCAACCCCTTAATAATCTTGTACGTTTCCATAAGATCTCCTCTCATCCTTCTAAATTCCAGTGTATACAAGCCTAGTTGCTCCAGTCTTTCAACATAAGACAGTCCCGCCATTCTAGGAATTAACCTAGTAAACACGAATAACGAAAGGCCTGGATAGAGTGGATGTGGAGAGGATGTTTCCACTAGTGGGAGAGTCTAGGACTAGAGGCCACAACCTCTGAATTAAAGGACATTCCTTAAGGAAGGAGATGAGGAGGAATTTCTTTAGTCAGAGGGTGTTGAATCTGTGGAATTCTTTGCCACAGAAGGCTGTGGAGGCCAAGTCAGTGGATATTTTTAAGGCAGGGATAGATAGATTCTTAGGTAGACACAAAATGCTGGAGTAACTCAGCGGGTCAGGCAGCATCTCGGGAGAGAAGGAATGGGTGACGTTTTGGGTCGAGACCCTTCTTCAGGCACATTGACAGATTCTTGATTAGTACGGGTGTCAGGAGTTATGGGGAGAAGGGAACGAGTTTGAGAGGGAAAGATAGATCGGCCATGATTGAATGGTGGAGTCGACTTGATGGGCCGAATGGCCAAATTCCACTCCGATCACTTATGAACAGGAGTAGGTGACGTTTTGGGTCGGAACCCTTCTTCAGACTGAAGGTAGAGGTGGTTCTAGTGGTTGGGGGGGGGGGGGGGGGGGGGAGGGGGATCCTTGTATCCTTCTTGTTATCACATCTTACCCAGCCATCAATGGACCTTTATGGGCTCCAACCCAGGTTATGGGAGCAACTGGAAGACCAGGCGGTCACGGGGAGAACGTGCAAACTCCACTTACAGAGAGCAGCCGAGGTCAGGATCGAACCAGGGTCTCTGGCGCTGTGAGGAAGCAGCTGCACTGTGCCACCCTCTAGTTACAACGAGCCACTAGGCCTACTTCACCCCAGAGGAGGAGATCGCCACTGTTATTTGGTCCAGTCAGCATTTGATTCCAGACCCACAAAAGTGCAGCATTGAGTGCTTGAATTCATTGGTTATTAACCTCTGATTCCCAATATTTGCAAGGAAATATTTGTGATAATGTGACAAGCAGTGTCCTTCGTAAAAGCAAACGTGCAAATCTGGAGTGTGTCACATCACAAATGTATATATTTTTTAGTTTTAATTTTTAGAGATACAGCGTGGAAACAGGCCCTTCGGCCCACTGAGTCCATGCCGACCATCGATCAACCACACACTAGTTCCATCCTACACTCTAGGGATTTTTGTTTACGAAGCCAATTAACCTACACACCTTTGGAGTGTGGGAGGAAACCGGAGCACCTGGAGAAAACCCACCTGGTCACAGGGAGAATGTGCAAGCTCCATGCAGAGAGCTCCCGTAGTCAGGATCGAACCCGTGTCTCTGGTGCTGCAAGGCAGCAACTCTACCGCTGCACCACTGAGCTGGGAAAGGACACCTCCAGCACGCTTCGTGTTGTGAAGGAGTTGATGTGCCAGCGGTTTAGTGCTATGGTTTTCCCCCTCTTATCCCACTTCGCGGGGTATGGAGAGAAGGCAGGTACAGGATACTGAGTTGGATGATCAGCCATGATCATATTGAATGGCGGTGCAGGCTCGAAGGGCCGAATGGCCTACTCCTGCACCTATTTTCTATGTTTTCTATGTCTATGTTCGCAGTCTGCAGAGCCGATGAGATTCCCCGTTTCAACAGTACTTCACGGAGTACCGTCTTCCCTGTTATCGAGTGGTTGACGTATATTTTCCCCTACATCGCCCGTAACTGGAACTCAGTGAACACAAGTTGGAGAATCTGGAAATTCAACATCCAAAGTTTGCGTTTTGCGGATGGAAGCCAGTCAAATTGGCGAAAGATAAAATAGAAAAAAAACCCTGTTCATAGAAACATAGAAACGTGGACAAATAGGTGCAGGAGTAGGCCATTCGGCCCTTCGAGCCAGCACCGCCATTCAATATGATCATGGCTGATCATCCCAAATCAGTACCCCGTTCCTGCTTTCTCCCCCATATCCCTTGATTCCGTTAGCCCTCAGAGCTAAATCTAACTCTCTCTTGAAAACATCCAGTGAATTGGCCTCCACTGCAGAGAATTCCACAGAGAATTCCTTAATTGAAATAATTGGACTCGTATCCAAAGGTCGGGCGAAACGATCACGAGACACGAGTTGGATCACATCAGCGTGACTGGTGAATTTAAGTTCAAATGATTAAATAAACCTGGAATAAAAAATCTAGTGTCAGTGACATCGCCTACATAACCACTGGATTGTTGGGAAACCAGTTGGTTGACTCAAGAAATCTGGCAACTTTCCCCAATGAAATTCTACACCCTCAGTCAAGTCTGCGCTCAGTGAAGACTGGACTAGGTGGTGAATCCAGGGGCAATGAGGCCCAGCTGGTAGAACTCCAGCGAGCCGGTTTCGATCCTGACCTCGGGCGCTGTCTGTGTGGAGTTTGCACGCCCCCCTGTGACCGCGTGGGTTTGCTCCGGTGGTCTCAGCCATGATCACGGTGAATGGCGGTGCTGGCTCGAATGGCCTACTCCTGCACCTGTTGTCTATTGTCTATTGTCTATTGTCTATTGTCTCCTCCCGCATCCCAAAGACGTGCAGGTTTGTCGGCTAATTGGCTTCTGTAAATTGTCCCCAGGGTCTAGGATGGAACTGGGTGGGGAATCGTTGGTTGGGGCAGACTCGGCGGGCCGAAGAGCCTGTTTCCTCGCTCCACATCTCGCAGAGTCACAGAATCACACAGCGTGGAAACGGGCCTTCTGGCCAAACTTGCCCAAGCCGACCAACATGCCCCACCTACGTGAGTCCCACCTGCCTGCATTTGGCCCATATCCCTCTAAAACTATTCTATCCACATACCTTCCCAAATATTTAGATTTTAGATTTTTAGATACAGCGCAGAAACAGGCCCTTCGGCCCACCGGGTCCGCGCCGCCCAGCGATCCCCGCACACTAACACTATCCTACACCCACTAGGGACAATTTAAAAAAAAACATTTGCCCAGCCAATTAACCTACATACATGTACGTCTTTGGAGTGTGGGAGGAAACCGAAGATCTCGGAGAAAACCCACGCAGGTCACAGGGAGAACGTACAAACTCCGTACAGACGGCGCCCGTAGTCAGGATCGAACCTGAGTCTCCGGCGCTGCATTCGCTGTAAGGCAGCAACTCTACCGCTGCGCCATCGTGCCGCCTTAAACGTTGTGATAGTACCTACATCACCTCCAGCAGCTCGTTCCATATACCTACTAACCTTTGTGTAAAAAAAGTTTCCCCTGAGGATCCTATTAAACCAGTCCCCTCTCACCCTTAAACCTATGTCCTTCAGTTTGTGATTCCCCTACTCTGGGTAAAAGACTTATCTATTCCCCTCATGATCTTATACACCTCTATAAGATCACCCCTCAGCCTTCTGCTCTCCAAGGAGTGAAGTCCTAGCCTCCTTAACCTCCCCCTATCGCTCGGGTTCGTTTATATAGTGGGAAAGCAGAATGCCATCTATGTGGTGTGAGACTGGCGGATGAGATGATTGCTGGGGTAAGAGGGTTGTCGAGGAGAGGGGAGGAGTGGGCCGGGTGGAGAGGGACAGGGGTATTGCCTCCTGTGCCTTCAAGGTCGGCTGCTGGGGGCGCCCCCTGGACACAGAAGGGTCGGGCGAGGAGAGGGACGTCGGTTGGTGTGCCGAGCTTGTCGAGGGCGATGGAGTAGGCCCTGCAGCAGCCTGGGGCCTACCTGGGCTTACCTGGGATCGGGGGAGCTCCAGTACATCCACCCTTTAGTCAGAGGGTGGTGAATCTGTGGGATTCTTTGCCACAGAAGGCTGTGGAGGCCAAGTCAGAGATAGATAGACTCTTGATTAGTACGGGTGCCAGGGGTTAAGAGAAGAATGGGGTTAGATCAGCCATGACTGAATGGCGGAGTAGACTTGATGGGCCGAATGGCCTAATTCTACTCCTATCACTTATGGCCTCATGTCCACCGGACTTTGGACTTTAGACTTTTTTCTTTTTTAAATGGTGCCAAAATATGGCAAGTGTTTATGTGTGAGCTATGCTAAAAAGTATTTCACTCTGCAGTGCATACAAGACAATAAAGAACCATTCAACCATTGTTTAGTTTAGAGATACAGTGCGGAAACAGGCCCTTCAGACCGCCGAGTCCATGCCAACCAGCGATCCCCGCACATTAACACTATCCTACACACACTAGGGACAATTTACAACTATACCAAGCCAATTAACCCACAAAACCGCACATCTTTGGAGTGTGGGAGGAAAGCAGAGCACCCAGAGAGAACCCACGCGGTCACGGGGAGAACGTACAAACTCCTTACAGACAGCACCGGTAGTCAGGATGGAACCGGGATCTCTGGGCACTGGAGGGCAGCAACTCTACCGCTGCGCCACCGTGCCATTGTCTTCTGAGAAAAGAATGGTCTGATTGGGCCCACACAATTAATTTAGAAAAATAAGTGGCGAACTGACTCGTGCGCCTGGCGTATTGTGTGCAGTTTTGGTCTCCGAATTTGAGGAAAGACGTTATAGCTATTGGAGTGCAGCGTAGGTTCACCAGGTTAGTTCCCGGGATGGCGGGACTGACGTATGAGGAAAGAATGGGTCGACTGGGCTTGTATTTGCTGGAATTTAGAAGAGTGAGAGGGGATCTTATAGAAACATCTAATATTCTTAAAGGATTGGACAGGCTAGATGCAGGAAAAATGTTCCCGATGTTGGGGAAGTCCAGAACCAGGGGTCACAGTTTAAGAATAAGGGGTCGGCCATTTAGGACTGAGATGAGGAAAAACTTTTTCACCAAGAGAGTTGTGAACCTGTGGAATTCTCTGCCACAGGAGGCAGCGGAGGCCAATTCACTGGATGTATTCAAGAGTGAGTTAGATTTAGCTCTTAGAGCTAAGGGAATCAAGGGATGTGGGGAGAAAGCAGGAACGGGGTACTGATTTTGGATGATCAGCCAGGATCATATTGAATGGCGGTGCTGGCTCGAAGGGCCAAATGGCCTACTCCTCCACCTATTTTCCATGTTCCTAAGTTTCTATGAATGTGAGATTCCGTTGGGCGTCGTTGGTCGATTGGGGTGTCAAGGTGGCACATAGGTACTGCGGGCAACATAGGTGTGAAGAAGCAGCCACAAAATAAGCAACGGGTGAATGAATTAATTGGCAGGATGTTAAAGCCCACCAAACTGTTTCCGTCAGTTTGTTTTATGTGATCTCCAGTTCAGTTTCAGTTTCAGTTCAGTGTAGTTTATTGTCACCTGTGCTGAGGTACAGTGACAAACATTTAGAGTCATAGAGTGATGCAATGTGGGATAGTCAGGCCCTTCGGCCCAACTTGCCCATACCGGCCAACATGTCCCAGCCACTCTAGTCAAGTCAAGTCAAGTCAATTTTATTTGTATAGCACATTTAAAAACAACCCACGTTGACCAAAGTGCTGTACATCAGTTCAGGTACTAAGAAATGAGCATGCAATGGCACACAAACATAACAGCACATACATAAACAGTTCACAGCGCCCCCTCAGAGGGCCTCAAACGCTAGGGAGTAGAAATAGGTTTTGAGCCTGGACTTAAAGGAGTCGATGGAGGGGGCAGTTCTGATGGGGAGAGGGATGCTGTTCCACAGTCTAGGAGCTGCAACCGCAAAAGCGCGGTCACCCCTGAGCTTAAGCCTAGACCGCGGGATAGTCAGTAGCCCCAAGGGCCGACCTGATGGACCTGGAGATAGAGTGGTGGGTTAGAAGATTTTTGATATTGGGGAGGGCAAGCCAGTTTAGGGCTTTGTATGTGACTAGTCCCATCTGTCAGCATTTGGTCCATACCCCTCCAAACCTGTCCTATCCATGTACCTGTCTAACTGCTTCATAAGCGTTGGGATAGTCCCGGCCTCAACTGTGCCCTCTGGCAGTTTGTTCTTTGTGTGAAAGAGTTACTCATCAGATTCCTTTAAAATCTTTTCCTCTTCACCTTGAACCTATGCCCTCGGGTCCTAGATTCACCTACTCTGGCCAAGAGACTCTGTGCGTCTACCCGATCTATCCCTCTCATGATCTTATACACCTCGGTAAGATCACCCCTCACCCTCCTGCGCTCCAAGGAATAGAGACCCAGCCTGCTCAACTTCTCCCTGTGGCTCACACCCTCTAGTCCTGGCAACATCTTTGTAAATCTTCTCTGTACCCTTTCCAGCTTGACAACATCTTTCCTATAACACGGTGCCCAGAATTGAACACAATACTCGAAATGTGGTATGGAATGTTGAAATCTTTTGTTGCGTGCTAAAGCAGTCAGTGGAAGTACAGTACATGATTACAGATGAGCCATTTACAGCGTGTCGAGACACGATAAGGGAACAACGTATAGTGCAAGGTCCGATCAAGGATAGTCCGAGGGTCACATTGAGGTAGATAGTAGTTCAGCACTGCTCTCTGGTCGTGGTAGGATGGTTCAGTTGCCTGATAACAGCTGGGAAGAAACTGTCCCTGAATCTGGAGGTGTGCGTTTACACATTTCTGTACCTTTTGCCCGTTGTGAGCAAATGCAGCACAGAAATCAACTCTGAGTCAATATCCTTTCCTGGTCTCGACAGCTCAAGAAAAAGGAAGTTCAGAACGTTGCGTTGACTTGTGACATCCTCTTGCTATGGTTACGCTGAGCTTTAAAGGTCAGGGTTGGGTTCTGGGCGAGCTTTCAAGCTGCAGCACCTTCGCCACCACCTGCCTGTGTATCTGACCGTCTCCGTCAGGTGGGAGGGACATCCTGCCCACCTTCTCCTTGCCTGGGTCTGGTGCCCTGGTATCTCCTGGGCACAGTGCCCTGTGACAATGTAACATGGCAGCTTTAAGCCATGCCCTGACCTCCCCTGGTCTACTACCATGACCCTAACTCCCCTGATCAATGGCCATGACCCTAACTCCTCTGATCTACCACCATGACCCTATCTCCCCTGATCTACCACCATGACCCTATCTCCCCTGATCCACCACCATGACTCTAACTCCTCTAATCTATGGCCGTGACCCTCCCTCCCCTGATCTGCCACCATGCCCTGACCTCCCCTGCTCTACCACCATGACCCTAACTCCTCTAATCTATGGCCGTGACCCTAACTCCCCTGATCTGCCACCATGACCCTAACTCCCTTGGTCTACAGCCATGCCTGACCTCTCCTGCTCCACCATCAAGCCCTGACCTTCTGCACCACCACTAAGTTCTGACTTCCCCTGCTCTACCACCATGCCCTGACCTCCCCTGCTCTCCACCATGGTCCGACCTGCTCCACCACCATGGTCTGACCTCCCCTGCTCCATCACCATGTTCTGACTTCCCCAGCTCTAGCACCATGCCCTGACCTCCCCTGCTCCACCACCATGGTCTCACCTCCCCTGCTCCACCACCATGGTCTCACCTCCCCTGCTCCACCACCATGTTCTGACTACCCAGCTCCACCACCTTGGTCTCACGTCCCCATCTCCATCACCATGGTCTCACCTGCCCTGCTCCACCACCTTGGTCTCACCTCCCCTGCTCCACCATCATGTTCTGACTGCCCAGCTCTATCACCATGCCCCACCCTTTGATTTCCATCATCCCATTGCAAGGTGTGACTCCAACCATTGGGGACCATTGGCTTTGGTCAGATGTTGCTTCGTCGTCACGGCCTCCTCCCGTGTGGAATTCTACTCCTTGGAGCCAGGCTGCCTTGAAACCCACGCTGGGACTTGGTGAGCAGGTTATTGAGCAAGTGCCGGCAAATGAGTCGAGTTTATCGCTGCGTCGTGTTCGGCAAGGACATTGTGGGATGAAGTCCTAATCCTGTGGCGCGGCGGTAGAGTTGCTGCCTCACAGCGCCAGAGACCCGGGTTCGATCCTGACCACCGGTGCTGTCTGTACGGAGTTTGCACGTTCTCTCCGTGACCGTGTGGGCTTCCTCCGGGTGCTCCGGTTTCCTTCCACGCTCCAAAGACGTGCGGGTTTGTAGGTTAATTGGCTTTTGTAAATTGCAAATTGCCGCTAGTGGGTCGGATGGCAATGGTGGATGGCGTGATCGTTGGTCGGCACGGACTCGGTGGGTTGAAGGGCCTGTTTCCACGCTGTACCTCTAAAGTCTAAAATATGAAAAAGCTACGTATTGAGAATGCATTTATAAAGTAAAAATCAAGGAGCCGCAGATGCTGGAAATACTCGTGAGGTCAGGCAGCATCAGCCTGTATCTGTAAAGTCTAACATCTGTGCTGTACTATGTTCTGACCAAAGATAATAGAGCAGAGCAAGATAGACCACTCGACCCTAAAAACCGTAGTACGTCACGGCGCCATTTTAGTAGGCAGAAACTTACAGAAACATTTCAAAAGAAAAATAACAACAATCTGTGAATTGATAGATGAGATATATTCTGCATTTTTGATGGTATCATCCCACATACTGTTCCCCCAAAACACTGATTACACTGCGAGAGGCAGAGCGAACGGCGGGTTTTGCTTACTAAAATGGCGGACGTCACGCTCCTTTGCGTACTGCACTTCAGTATGGGCGATTTCGACGGAGTGGTCCATCTTGTTCCTCTAGTATCTTTGGTTCTGAGTCCTATGTTCTGTGGCTACCACTGTCAACAACATCTCTCCTCAGTTTGCTGGGGCGTTTCAGAGGACCTCAGAGCTCAGAGCGTCCCTGTAAAACCAGTCAAAGCCCACCCAGCGCTTCTGACGTTCAGTGCTGGGGCAGTGGAGACCGTAGTCATAAGGCCATAAGTGATAGGAGCAGAATTAGGCCATTCGGCCCATCAAGTCTACTCCGCCATTCAATCGTGGCTGATCCATCTCTCCCTCCTAACCCCTTTCTCCTGCCCTCTCCCCATCACCCCTGACACCCGTACTAATCAAGAACCTTATCTATCTCTGCCTTTAAAAAATCCATTGATTCGGCCTCCACTGCCTTCTGTGGCAAAGGATTCCACAGATTTGCCAGCCTCTGACTAAAGAAATTCCTCCTCATCTCCTTCCTAAAGGAACGTCCTTTAATTCTGAGGCTGTGACCTCTAGTCCTTGGCTCTCCCACTAGTGGAAGCACCCTCTCCACATCCACTCCATCCAAGGTTTTCACTATTCGGTAAGTTTCAATGAGGTCCCCTCCCTGATCCTTCTAAACTCCAGCCGGTGCAGGCCCAGTGCCATCAAACTCTCTTCATGTGAATCCTTAGACTCTCCTGACTCACAGCTGTGTTATGAGGTGGAATCTGGCAAGTATTTGCTTTCTCAAACTAACTTGCCTGACCGAAACATTTCTGTTTTAATGGCAGCAATAAATGCAGCCCACCGTCGGTACTTTCTTCTGGCCAATGACAAGAAGGATCTCCTTGACTGGGTCGAAGCCTTGAACAAGTCCTGCAAGATTACAGTAAGTTTTACTTTCATCTCTCATCCATTTAATCAGGCGGGGAATTTAATACAGTCGTTGGCACCGAAGGTAGACACAGAAAGCTGGGGTAACTCAACTGGAGAAAAGGAATAGGTGACTTCAGACTTAAGAAGGGTCTCGACCCGAAACGTCACCCATTCCTTCCCTCCAGAGATGCTGCCTGACCCGCTGAGTTACTCCAGCTTTCTGTGTCTATCTTTGGTTTCAAGCAGCATCAGCAGTTCCTTCCTGCACGTAGAAGTTGTGACATTGTGTTACTGTTGTACAAGACCTTGGTTGTACAAGACACTGTGTGTTCGGTTTTGGTCACCTTGCGAAAGGAAAGATACCATTAAGCAGAAAGGTTGCAGAGAAGATTTAGTAACTTGGAAACATAGAAAATAGACAATAGACAATAGGTGCAGGAGGAGGCCATTCAGCCCTTCTGGCCAGCACCACCATTCAATGTGATCATGGCTCATCATTCTCAATCAGTACCCCGTTCCTGCCTTCTCCCCATACCCCCTGACTCCGCTATCCTTAAGAGCTCTATCTAGCTCTCTCTTGAATGCATTCAGAGAATTGGCCTCCACTGCCTTCTGAGGCAGAGAATTCCACAGATTCACAACTCTCTGACTGAAAAAGTTTTTTCTCATCTCCGTTCTAAATGGCCTACCCCTTATTCTTAAACTGTGGCCCCTTGTTCTGGACTCCCCCAACATTGGGAACATGTTTCCTGCCTCTAACGTGTCCAACCCCTTAATAATCTTATCCCCTCTCATCCTTCTAAATTCCAGTGTATACAACTGCAGAAGGACTTCTTTGCTCTTATACTCAACTCCTCTTGTTATGAAGGCCAGCATTCCATTGGCTTTCTTCACTGCCTGCTGTACCTGCATGCTTCCTTTCAGTGACAGATGCACTAGGGCACCCAGATCTCATTGTACGTCCCCTTTTCCTAACTTGACACCATTCAGATAATAATGTGCCTTCCTATTCTTACCACCAAAATGGATAGCCTCACAGGTGCAGGAGTGGGCCATTTGGCCCTTCGAGCCAACACCGCCATTCAATATGATCATGGCTGATCCAACCTCTCCCTGTAGCTGAAACCCCCAAATCCGGCCTGTGTTCTGGTGAACCTCCTCTTCACTCTTTTCAAAGCCTGCACACCATTCCTGTAATGGGGTGACCAGAACTGCACAAAACACTCCAAATACATCCTGTAATGCAGCTGCATGCCGTCCTGACCCTTATACTCAATGCACCCACCTGTGAAAGCTAGCATAGAAACATAGAAACTTACAAAATAGGTGCAGGAGTAGGCCATTCGGCCCTTCGAGCCAGCACCGCCATTCAACACGATCATGGCTGATCATCCAAAACCAGTACCCCGTTCCTGCTTTCTCCCCATATCCCTTGATTCCGTTAGCCCTAAGAGCTAAATCTAACTCTCTGTTGAATACTTCCAGTGAATCGGCCTCCACTGCCTTCTGTGGCAGAGAATTCCACAGATTCACAACTCTCTGGGTGAAAATGTTTTTCCTCATCTCAGTCCTAAATGACCTACCCCTTATTCTGTGACCCCTGGTTCTGGACTCCCCCTAACATCGGGAACATTTTTCCTGCATCTAGCCTCTCCAAACCCTGAAGAATTTTATATGTTTCTATAAGATCCCCTCTCATCCTTCTAAATTCCAGTGAATATAAGCCCAGTCGACCCATTATTTCATCATATGTCAGTCCCGCCATCCCGGGAATTAACCTGGTGAATCTACGCTGAACCTGATGAGGATGTTGTCAGGACCTGTGGCCCTGAGTTACGGGAAGAGGTTGCACAGAATAGGACTTTATTTCCTGGACTGTCGGAGGCTGAGGGATGATCTCATAGAGGTGTATAAAATCATGAGGGGAATAAATAGACTTTAGTTTAGATTTTAGAGATACAGTGTGGAAACAGGCCCTTCAGCCCAGCAAGTCCACTAACACCACACAACACACGAGGGACAATTTACAGAAGCCAATTAACTTACAAGCCTGCACGTCTTTGGAGTGTGGGAGGAAACCAGAGCACCCGGAAGAAACCCACGTGGTCAGATGGAGAACGTACAAACTCCGTACAGACAGCATCCATAATCAGGATCGACCCCAGTAAGGCAACATCTCTGACAATAGACAATAGACAATAGGTGCAGGAGGAGGCCATTCGGCCCTTCGAGCCAGCACCGCCATTCAATGTGATCATGGCTGATCATTCTCAATCAGTACCCCGTTCCTGCCTTCTCCCCATACCCCCTGACTCCGCTATCCTTAAGAGCTCTATCCAGCTCTCTCTTGAATGCATTCAGAGAATTGGCCTCCACTGCCTTCTGAGGCAGAGATTTCCACAGATTCACAACTCTCTGACTGAAAAAGTTTTTCCTCATCTCAGTTCTAAATGGCCTACCCCTTATTCTTACACTGTGGCCCCTTGTTCTGGACTCCCCCGACATTGGGAACATGTTTCCTGCCTCTAACGTGTCCATCCCCTTAATAATCTTATATGTTTCGATAAGATCTCCTCTCATCCTAAATTCCAGTGTATACAAGCCTAGTCGCTCCAGTCTTTCAACATATGACAGTCCCGCCATTCCAGGAATTAACCTAATGAACCAATGCTGAACCTGATGAGGATGTTGTACGCCCTCAATAGCAAGAATATCCTTCCTCAAATTTGTAGACCAAAACTGCACACAGTACTCCAGGTGTGGTCTCACTAGGGCCCTGTACAACTGCAGAAGGACCTCTTTGCTCCTATACTCAACTCCTCTTGTTATGAAGGCCAACATTCCATTGGCTTTCTTCACTGCCTGCTGTACCTGCATGCTCCTTTCAGTGACTGATGCACTAGGACACCCAGATCTCGGTGTACGTCCTGCTGCTGCACCTCTGTGCCATCCAGATTGAGTGAAGGCACAGAGTTTTTCACCCATGGTAAAGGAATCAAGAACCAGAGGAGATAGGTTTAAGGTGAGAGGGGAAAGATTTAATAGGAACCTTTTTCCACACAGAAGGTGGTGGTTATGTGGAACGAGCTGCCAGAGGAGGTCGTTGAGGCAGGTACAAAACAGCATTTAAAAGAGGTAGACACACAATGCTGGAGTAACTCAGCGGGTCAGGCAGCATCTCTGGAGAGAAGGAATGGGTGACGTTTCGGGTCGATAAACCTCTTCAGTCTGAAGAAGGGGTCTTGACCTGAAACGTCAAGTCAAGTCAAGTGAAGTTTATATGTCACATACACACACACACGATGTGCAGTGAAATGAAAGTGGCAATGCCTGCGGATTGTGCACAAAAAAGAATTACTGTTACAGCATATAAATAAAGTTAATATAGTGTAGACAAAATTTAGTCCCTGGAGTTATAAAAGTTGACAGTCCTGATGGCCTGTGGGAAGAAACTCCGTCTCATCCTCTCCGTTTTCACAGCGTGACATTCCTTCTCCCCAGAGATGCTGCCTGACCCGCTGAGTTACTCCAGCATTGTATGTCCACCGCTGAGTTTTGTGTCCGACTCTGAAGCAGGGTCGGTTCTCGGTTTCCCGTTCCCGCCATCGTGACAGTACTCACTCCTCAATGGGTTGACTGTGGCCCCCACCGTTAGCAGTGGTGACCGCAGGGCAGGGGTGGAGCACCCCAAGGGTTCCATCCCATATCTGTACAGGGCCACAGACAAAGTGTGTTGGAAGGAACTAACTGCAGATGCTAACTGACGTCAGAAGAAGGGCCTCGACCCAAAACGTCACCCATTCCTTCTCTCCCCAGAGCGGCTAGGCTTGTGCACACTGGAATTTAGAAGGACGAGAGGGGATCTTATCGAAACATATAAGATTATTAAGGGGTTGGACACGTTAGAGGCAGGTAAACTAGTGAGACCACACCTGGAGTACTGTGTGCAGTTTTGGTCTACAAATTTGAGGAAGGATATTCTTGCTATTGAGGGCGTACAACATCCTCATCAGGTTCAGCATAGGTTCATTAGGTTAATTCCTGGAATGGCGGGACTGTCATTTGTTGAAAGACTGGAGCGACTAGGCTTGTATACACTGGAATTTAGGATGAGAGGAGATCTTATCGAAACATATAAGGTTATTAAGGGGTTGGACACGTTAGAGGCAGGAAACATGTTCCCAATGTTGGGGGAGTCCAGAACCAGGGGCCACAGTTTAAGAATAAGGGGCAGGCCATCTACAACTTTAGATAGTTCCTCTGTCCCTCTCTTCCCCTCCTCCTTCCCAGATCTCCCTCTATCTTCCTGTCTCCACCTATATCCTTCCTTTGTCCCGCCCCCCTGACATCAGTCTGAAGAAGGGCAAACCGAGCAAGAAGGATCTCGACCCGAAACGTCACCCATTCCTTCTCTCCCGAAATGCTGCCCGACCTGCTGAGTTACTCCAGCATTTTGTGAATAAATCGATTTGTACCAGCATCTTCAGTTATTTTCTTATACATTTAGAACGGAGATGAGGAAAAACCTTTTCAGTTGCAAATCTGTGGAATTCACTGCCTCAGAAGGCAGTGGAGGCCAATTCTCTGAATGCATTCAAGAGAGAGCTAGATAGAGCTCTTAAGGATAGCGGAGTCAGGGGGTATGGGGAGAAGGCAGGAACGGGGTACTGATTGAGAATGATCAGCCATGATCACATTGAATGGTGGTGCTGGCTCGAAGGGCCGAATGGCCTCCTCCTGCACCTATTGTCTATTGGATATATCGTATGCTGCCTGACCCGCTGAGTTACTCCAGCATTTTGTGTCTACCTTCGATTTAAACCAGCATCTGCAGTTATTTTCCTCAGCAATTAAAAAGACATTTGGACAGGGACACGGATAGGAAGGGAGATGTGGGTCAAATGGGACTAGCTTGGGTGGCATGGACGACTTGGGCCGATGGGCCTGTTACTGTTCTGCTTGACTCCAGGACTTTGATGTCCCCGCACCCGATGGGCTTCTCCATGGCAGTGGAGTGAGGAGGGGGCTCAGCTCCCCCCTTAGTGATGGACTGCATTGTTGGACCCCCTCTTTAGAGTCGCTCACCTGTGTCCTCAACCAACCCAGGTTATGGGGCTTGCAGCAGGCTGTTGGAGGAGGTGCAGGTGAACTCTGCCTCACCTAGAAAGACTGTTTGGGTCTTCGAGGTTCACCTGTACCTCCTCCAACCCCCACATAGCAACATAGAAACCATAGAAAATAGGTGCAGGAGTCGACCATTCAGCCCTTCGAGCCAGCACCGCCATTCAATGGGATCATGGCTGATCGTCCAGAATCAGTACCCCGTTCCTAATTTTTCCACACACCCCTTGATCCCGTTAGCCCTAAGAGCTAAATCTAACTCTCTCTTGAAAGCATCCAGTGAATTGGCCTCCACTGCCTTCTGTGGCAGAGAATTCTACAGATTACAAAGGGCAGAGGAGACCACTCGGCCCTTCGAGACTAACACTGGTTTGTGCCAACTTTTTGCCTACCTGCCTTCACTCCTGGTGCTTCAAAGCAATCTCTCCCCCCAACCCCCCACCCCCCCACTCCCCCCCACCCCCCCCCCCCCCCCCACCCCCACTTCCCCTTCAGCGCTGTAAGTGTCTGCCTCTAGGTTACCTGTGGTTGGCCCTCAGTCTAGCTAAGAGTACTGGCTAATTGGGAAGATCAGAAAGGGCCGACTAGTTAGGAGTAGGAATCGGCCACTCGGCCTCTCAAAGCTGCTGCGCCATTAGTTTAGTTTAGAGATTCAGCGCGGAAACAGGCCCTTCGGCCCACCGAGTCCGTTCCGACCAGCGATCCCCGCACATTAACAATGTCCTACACACATTGTTTAGGATGTGGGACTAACACATCCACATGTGGGCAATTTTACATTTATACCAAGCCAATTAACCCACAAACCTGTATGTCTTTGGAGTGTGGGAGGAAACCGAAGATCTTGGACAAAACCAACGCAGGTCACGGGGAGAACGTACAAACTCCGTACGGACAGCGCCCGCAGTCGGGATCGAACCCGGGTTTGCTGACGCCGTAAGCGCTGTAAGGCAGCAACTCTACCGCTGCGCCACCGTGACTGCCCATTGAGTGCCCGATACCTCAGCTCTGTGATTCTGTCTACTCACGGTACCCTCCAACATTTCTGCCACCTCCAACGGGACCCCACTACTGGCCACATCTTCCCATCTCCACCCCTTTCTGCGTTCTGCAGAGACCGTTCCCTCCGTAACTCCCTGGTCCACTCGTCCCTTCCCACCCAAACCACCCCCTCCCCGGGCACTTGCCCCTGCAACCGCACGAGATGCAACACCTGTCCCTTTACCTCCCCCCTCAACTCCATCCAAGGACCCAAACAGTCTTTCCAGGTGAGGCAGAGGTTCACCTGCACCTCCTCCAACCTCATTCACTGTATCCGCTGTTCCAGGTGTCAACTACTCTATATCGGCGAGACCAAGTGCAGGCTCGGCGATCGTTTCGCTCAACGCCTTCGCTCAGTCCAACTCAACCAACCTGATCTCCCGGTGGCTGAGCACATCAACTCCCCCTCCCACTCCTAATCTGACCTCTCTGTCATAGGCCTCCTCCAATGTCAGCGTCAGGCCCAGCGCAAATTAGAGGAACAGCACCTCATATTTCGCTTGGGCAGCTTACACCTGAACGGTATCAACATTGACCTCTCTAATTTCAGATAGTCCCTGCTTTCCCTCTCTATCCCCTCCCCCTTCCAGATCTCCCACCAGTCTTCCTGTCTCCGACTACATCCTATCTTTGTCCTTCCCCCTCCCCTGACATAAGTTTGAACTTGGCGGATCAGGCAGCATCTTGGGAGAGAAGGAATGGGTGATGTTTTGGGTCAATAGACAATAGACAATAGGTGCAGGAGTAGGCCATTCAGCCCTTCGAGCCAGCACCGCCATTCAATGCGATCATGGCTGATCACTCTCAATCAGTACCCCGTTCCTGCCTTCTCCCCATACCCCCTCACTCCGCTATCCTTAAGAGCTCTATCCAGCTCTCTCTTGAAAGCATCCAACGAACTGGCTTCCACTGCCTTCTGAGGCAGAGAATTCCACACCTTCACCACCCTCTGACTGAAAAAGTTCTTCCTCATCTCCGTTCTAAATGGCCTACCCCTTATTCTTAAACTGTGGCCCCTTGTTCTGGACTCCCCCAACATTGGGAACATGTTATCTGCCTCTAATGTGTCCAATCCCCTAATTATCTTATATGTTTCAATAAGATCCCCCCTCATCCTTCTAAATTCCAGTGTATACAAGCCCAATCGCTCCAGCCTTTCAACATACGACAGTCCCGCCATTCCGGGAATTAACCTAGTGAACCTACGCTGCACGCCCTCCATAGCAAGAATATCCTTCCTCAAATTTGGAGATCAAAACTGCACACAGTACTCCAGGTGCGGTCTCACCAGGGCCCGGTACAACTGTAGAAGGACCTCTTTGCTCCTATACTCAACTCCTCTTGTTACGAAGGCCAACATTCCATTGGCTTTCTTCACTGCCTGCTGTACCTGCATGCTTCCTTTCATTGACTGATGCACTAGGACACCCAGATCTGGTTGAACTCCCCCTCCTCCTAACTTGACACCATTCAGATAATAATCTGCCTTTCTATTCTTACTTCCAAAGTGAATAACCTCACACTTATCTACGAGACCCTTCTTCAGCCTGAGGAAGGGTCTCGACCCGAAACGTCACCCATTCCTTCTCTCCAGAGATGCTGCCTGACCCGCTGAGTTACTCCAGCATTTCGTGTCTGCTTTCGATATAAACCAGCGTCTGCAGTTTTCTTTCCTACGTACGGTTACCTTTCACCCACTTGCACGCCAAGACTCTAACCACCTCCACCTGCAAACAGACTCAACGGCTCACGGGCCTCAGAAAGATTGACTCATTTCCGTCTGAAACCATAAGCAACTCCGTAATTTCTAACCGTAGCCCCTAGTTCCTCCCTGATGAGAAGGAGCCCTTCTCTCCAGAGACGCTGCCTGTCCCGCTGAGTTAGTCCGACTTTTTGTGTCTTAAGCATTCTCTCCACATCCACCTGTGGGCGGGAAGGTGAGTCCCCCTCATGATTGTATACACTCTACTTCAAACGTCCTCCCTCAATCCTCTGGATACGGCCGTAGGGTGGCATGGTGGCGCAGCGGTAGAGTTGCTGCCTAACAGCGCCAGAGACCCGGGTCCCAGGCTCGAGCCTGACTACGGGCGCTGTCTGGACGGAGTTTGTACCTTCTCCCCGTGGGGTTTTTCCGGGTACTCCGGTTTCCTCCCACACTCCAAAGATGTACAGGTTTGTAGGTAGATTGACTTGGTATAACAATGTAAATTGTCCCTAGTGGGTGTAGGATAGTGTTAATGTGCGGGGATCGCTGGTCGGAGCGGACTCGGTGGGCCGAAATGGCCAGTTTCCGCTCTGTATCTCTCAACTAAACTAAACTGAACTAAACGAGCAGAAGTAAAATTGGATTTGACAGTATAAGGCAGATTCTCATCCTTTAGTCTTAAATGTTAATTTGTGGTTTTGGAGTTATTTATTTGTCCCTTTTAAGTGCCTTTCATTTGTGGCCCTTCACCCCTGCTGGTTTTCATGCGGGCGAGTGGGTCGGGCGGGATGGTGCGTGGGTTAATTAGAGAGTCATAGAGCAAGGAAACAGGCCCTTTGGCCCAACATGCCCAAGCTGCCCCATCTGCACTAGTCCCACCTGCCTGAATTTGGCCCATATCTAGGGTTGCCAACTTCCTCACTCCCAAATAAGGGACAAAGGGTGACATCACCGCCCCGCGCCCCACGTGACCTCACCTAGCCAGCGGCCACGTGCTCCCGCTCCACCAATGGCGGCCGCCCGGGCCGGGAGGCGGGTTGCTACGCAACCTCCGTTAGGGCGGTGCCCGGTCCTACACTGTCCGGGCCTACACTGTTCGGGCCTACACTGTCCGGGACGACAGCGGCCCCCGGGCTAAAGTGTCTGGGCCTACAGCATCCAGGCCTAGAGCGTCCGGGCCTAGTGTCCGGGCCTACACTGTCCAAGACGACAGCAGCCCCCGGGCTACAGTGTTTCCACGCTGTATCTCTAAAATCTAAAGTCTAAAGTAAAGACTCTGTGTGTCTAATCATTTGCTTCCCTGATACTGGGGTGGGTGAAGAGAGGAGTTGTGGGTCATTGATAGGGATGTAATGCTGAGGCTCTACAAGGCACTGGTCAGGCCGCATTTGGAATATTGTGAGCAATTGTGGGCCCCATATGTGAGGAAGGATGTGCTGGCTCTGGAGAGGGTCCAGAGGAGGTTTACAAGAATGATCCCAGGAATGAGTGGGTTAACCTGTGATGAGCGTTTGTCGGCATTGGGCCTGTACTCGCTGGAGTTTGGAAGAATGAGGGGGGACCTCATTGAAACATACAGAATCGTTAAAGGCTTGGATAGAGTGGATGTGGAGAGAATGTTTCCACTAGTTGGAGAGTCTGGGACCAGAAGTCACAGCCTCAGAATTAAAGGACGTTCTTTTAGGAAGGAGATGAGGAGACATTTATTTAGTCAGAGGGTGGTGAATCTGTGGGATTCTTTGCCACTGAAGGCTGTGGAGGCCAAGTCAGCGGATATTTTTAAGGCAGGGATAGATAGATTCTTGATTAGTACGGGTGTCAGAGGCTATGGGGAGAAGGCAGGAGAATGGGGTTAGGAGGGAGAGAGAGATCAGCCATGATTGAATGGCAGAGTAGATTTGATGGGCCAAATGGCATAATACTGCTCCTATCACTTATGACCTTATGCTGGGTGGTGAGGTTTAACAGGAGTGAGGGATCACTGGTGTGGGAGTGGGAGTGGGAGTGGGTGTGGGAGTGGGAGTGGGTGTGGGAGTGGGTGTGGGAGTGGGTGTGGGAGTGGGTGTGGGAGTGGGTGTGGGTGTGTTCCTGTTTCAATGACGCATCAAGTTGTGTGTGTGTGTGTGGATGGGCAGAATGGACACCACAGAATGGGCAGGTGAGATAAAGCCAGTGCAGACCAATAAACCCATAGTGTGGCAGGTCTTCAATGCCAAGATTTGCCATGATGGAACAGCGGAGGGGATTTGATGGGCCGAGTGGCCTAATTCTGCTCCTGCACGGTGGCGCAGCGGTAGAGTTGCTGCCTTACAGCGAATGCAGCGCCGGAGACTCAGGTTCGATCCGTCTGTACGGAGTTTGTACGTTCTCCCCGTGACCTGCGTGGGTTTTCTCCGAGATCTTCGGTTTCCTCCCACACTCCAAAGACGTACAGGTATGTAGGTTAATTGGCTGGGCAAATGTAAAAATTGTCCCTAGTGGGTGTATCATATCATATCATATCATATCATATATATACAGCCGGAAACAGGCCTTTTCGGCCCTCCAAGTCCGTGCCGCCCAGTGATCCCCGTACATTAACACTATCCTACACCCACTAGGGACAGTGTTAATGTGTGGGGATCGCTGGGCGGCGCGGACCTGGTGGGCCGAAGGGCCTGTTTCTGCGCTGTATCTCTAAATCTAAAAATCTAACACTTCTGACCTGATGACTATGGTCTCCACTGCCCTAGCACTGCACATCAGTGGGTGGGCTTTGACTGGTTTTACACGGATGCTCTGAGGTCCTCTGAAACCTCTCCATAAACCGAGGAGAGAACTTGTGAACCTCCCTCCTTTTGCAACCAGGTGCCCAAGGGCAAATCAAATGACCCCCAGCCCAGCGCCGAGATTACCAGCACTCCAGCGGAGGCTCAGACCGTGCGCAAGCAGGTCCCGTACAAGACCGAAATCATCGGCGGAGTCGTGGTGCAGACGCCCATCGCTCAGGTGAGAACAACTACGACGGGCACGGTGGCGCAGCGGTAGAGTCACATCCTCGCAGCGCCGGAGACCCGGGTTCCATCCCAACTCTGGGTACTGACGGCACGTTCTCCCCGTGACAGCGCGGGATTCCCCCGGGCGCTCCCACACTCCAAAGACGTGCGGGTTTGTAGGTTTATCGGCTTTGGTAAGTTGTGCATCGTCCCTGGTGTGTGTGTGGGATAGTGCTAGTGTACGGGGCTATCGCTGGTCGGCCCGGACTCAGTGGGCCGAAGGGCCTGATTCCGCGCTGTATCTCCAAAGTGTAAAGTAAAGCTAAGCTGCAGAGAGTGCAGAGATTCGATCTGAAAAAAGGTCCCGACTTAAAACAACGCCTATCCATGTCCTCCAGAGATGCTGCCTGACTCATTGAGTTACTCCAGCACTCTGTGAAACGTCACCTATCCATGTTCTCCAGAGATGCTGCCCGACCCGCTGAGTTACTCCAGCACTCTGTGAAACGTCACCTATCCATGTTCTCCACAGATGCTGCCTGACCCGCTGAGTTACTCCAGCAATCTGTGAAACGTCACCTATCCATGTTCTCCACAGATGCTGCCTGACCCGCTGAGTTACTCCAGCACTTCATGTCTTTTTTTTGATTGAATGATCAAATGCCTGGGACAAACATCTCCAGCTTGTTACATCATTAAGCAACACAGGACAGCAAATGGTTCAACACATGAAGAAGCCCTTTGGCCCACACAAAACATCTGCAGTTCCTAACAAGAGGAGTTGAGTATAGGAGCAAACAGGTCCTTCTGCAGTTGTATAGGGCCCTAGTGAGACCGCACCTGGAGTACTGTGTGCAGTTTTGGTCTCCAAATTTGAGGAAGGATATTCTTGCTATTGAGGGTGTGCAGCGTAGGTTTACTAGGTTTATTCCAGGAATGGCGGGACTGTCATATGTTGAAAGACTGGAGCGACTAGGCTTGTACACACTGGAATTTAGAAGGATGAGAGGAGATCTTATCGAAACGTATAAGATTATTAAGGGGTTGGTCACATTAGAGGCAGGAAACATGTTCCCAATGTTGTGGGGAGTCCAGAACCAGGGACCACAGTTTAAGAATAAGGGGGAGGCCATTTAGAATTGAGATGAGGAAAAACTTTTTCAGTCAGAGAGTTGTAAATCTGTGGAATTCTCTGCCTCAGAAGGCAGTGGAGGCCAATTCTCTGAATGCATTCAAGAGAGAGCTAGATAGAGCTCTTAAGCATAGCGGAGTCAGGGGGTATGGGGAGAAGGCAGGAACGGGGTACTGATTGAGAATGATCAGCCATGATCACATTGAATGGCGGTGCTGGCTCGAAGGGCCGAATGGCTTCCTCCTGCGCCTATTGTCTATTGTCTATACCTCGATTTGCAAGTACATTGCCAGGACTCGAGGGCCTGAGCTTTAGGGATAGGACAATATTCCTTGGAGCACAGGAGGTTGAGGTGTGATCTGGTAGAGGTATACAAGATCATGAGGGGGTTAGATGGTGTAAATGCACACAGTCTTTTACCCAGAGTAGGGGAATCAAGAACCAATATTCAAGAATCAGAGGACACAGGTTTAAGGTGAGGGGGGAAAGATTTAATAAGCACCCGAGGGGCAACGTTTTCCACACAGAAGGTGGTGGGTGTATGGAATGAGCTGCCGGATGAGGTTGTTGAGGCAGATGCGATAACGCCATTTACCATTTGGACAGCCACGCGGAAGGCAGGTGGGACATAGTGTGGATGGGGCATCTTGGTCAGCACGGACAAGTTCAGCTGACGGGCCGGTTTCCATGCTGCGTGACTCTATGACGAAGACAATTTACAGTTAGCAGATGAAGAATAAACATAACATTGGTATGGAATTGATGACCAGACTCTGTTTTTGAGAACATTGAACGATACTGTGCTGGGACAGGCCCTTTGGCCCATCCTGTCTCTGCTGAGCACTATGCTAAGTTAACATAGTCGCTCATGTCTGCACGCGATCTACATCCCTCCATTCCCTGCGTATCCATGTGGCCTTCTAAAAGCCCCGTAAACACCACGATCACATTGGCCTCCACCACCACCTCTGGCAGCGCGTTCCAGGCCCCCACCCACTCTCCGCGTGAAAAATAACCTGCCCCGCAATTCTCCTTAAACTTTCCCCAGCTTTAAACTGGGTGGCGCGGCGGTAGAGTTGCTGCCTTACAGCCAATGCAGCGCCGGAGACCCGGGTTCCATCCCGACTACGGGTGCCGTCTGTACGGAGTTTGTACGTTCTCCCCGTGACCTGCGTGGGTTTTCTCCGAGATCTTCAGTCTCCACCCACACTCCAAAGACGTACAGGTTAATTGGCAGAGTGTATGTGTAAATTATCCCTAATGTCTGTAGGATAGTGTTAATGTGCGGAGATCGCTGGTCGGTACAGACTCGGTGGGCCGAAGGGCCTATTTCCGTGCTGTATCTCTAAATTATAAAAAAAATTGAAAGGAATCGGTGACGTTTTGGGTCGAGATCGGTCTGTCTGACCTGCTGAGTTACTCCAGTGAGCTTTTTGCTTTCATACCGTTAGGTTGTAAAGTAATGGTATTCACTTTGAGTCAGATTGGGTAGAAAGCCTTCATTGGGAGACAGCTTGATTCAATACTTAACAGGTGACTTCAGTACCGGTATTTTTTGTTTGTACGGCATCTTTAACACATCGAGAACGTCTTCATGTGAATAATCAGTCCAAAGGCCGGGTCATCTGAAAGGAGAAAAAGTGTAGAGGGAAGAAAGCCTGATGGTCTTCATAACTGAAGGCAAGACAACTGTGGAAGAGCCATTAAGTTGAGCGAAGTTAAAGGAAACGGAAAATAATAATATTGTGCCCACATGGGTAGATAGAGTGATAACAAAGACATATGGTAAGTGTAGGAAGGAACTGCAGATGCGGGCTTCAACCGGAGATCGACACAAAATGCTGGAGTAACTCAGCGGGACAGGCGGCATCTCTGGAGAGCAGGAACGGGTGACGTTTCGGGTCGAGACCCTTCTTCAGACTGAGTGAGTCAGGGGAGAGTGAAACGAGAGATATCGACGATGACGTGGAGAGATGTGGAACGAATGAATGAAAGATGTGCAAAAAAAGTAACGATGGTAAATGAAACAGGCCGTTGTTAGCTGGGGGCCAGGTGGGAACGAGAAGCTGGTGCGACTTGGGTGGGGGAGGGGTGGAGAGGAGAGAGAGGGCATGCTGGGGAAACTTGAAGTTAAAGGCCTGTCTCACTTAGGTGATTTTAAGGCGACTGCCGGTGTCTAGGCTGTCGCCGAACGTTTGCCGGGGTGTCGCGGGCACGATCGTGAGGAGTCTTCCAAGAATCGCATCGCAGAAAAATTTTCCAGATAGAAATTTCTCAGCGACAGCTGGCTTGTCACCAGGTATCGTAGCTTATTGCGGGCGCTGTCTGTCGCACGCTGTCCCCAGGTTTGCTAGGTTGTCGCAGATGCATTTAAAAGCACGTAATATTAAATTAAGAAAAGGCATTTGGAGATACCAGAAGATAGTTTTATTGAACCAATTTATTTACCGTCAGGACATTTGACGGGTAGATTGGAGGCGGCAGTTTGACGGTCAGGTAAGCGTGGGGATTTCGCGATGTTTCCGAAGAAGGTGTAATCTCTTAGCCAGGTGCTAGTTTCACAAAAAAAGTAACTTGTATCGACCTGACTCGTCATTGTCGTGGTCATTGTGGTCATTGTCATGGTCACTGTTATGGTCATTGTGGTCACTGTCGTGGTCACTGTTGTGGTCACTGTCGTGGTCATTGTCGTGGTCATTGTCATGGTCATTGTGGTCACTGTCGTGGTCACTGTCATGGTCATTGTGGTCACTGTCGTGGTCATTGTCGTGGTCATTGTCGTGGACATTGTCGTGGTCATTGTCGCGGTCATTGTCGTGGTCATTGTCGTGGTCATTGTCGCGGTCATTGTCGCGGTCATTGTCGCGGTCATTGTCGAGGTCATTGTCGTGGTCATTGTCGTGGTCATTGTCGCGGTCACTGCCGTGGTCACTGTCGTTGGGTAAAAGAAAATGTTGGCGATCAGCTACGACTTTGACAGTCGCCGGCAGTAGCCTTAAAAATCGCCTAAAGTGGGACAGGCCCTTTAGAGAAATCAATATTCATACCATTTGGGTATGTGCGTTGGGTTAAAGTCCAGAGCTAAGAAAGACGTGGGTGGGCGAGGGAGGGGCAGAAGTGGCTCATGTCATGGTGGTATTGGCGAAGGTGCCAACTCATAGAACAGTGCAGCCCAGGAATGTTTGTGCCGAACGTGAAGCCAAGTTAACCTGCCTACACGTCCAAAAGCCTCTTAAACGTACCGCTCGAATCTGCCTCCAACACTGCCCCTGGCAGCACGTTCCGGGCCCCAGCTACTCTCTCTCTCTCTGTGAAGAACAACTGGCCCGCGCATCTGCTGTCGAAAACAACACACTGGGGTTAGAACAGATCGGAAGGGTCATCGTAACTGCCCTCGATGGGGCAGCCTGCACAGAAGGGCGGCACGGTGGCGCGGCGGTAGAGTTGCTGCCTTACAGCGCGCACAGCTCCAGAGACCCGGGTTCGATCCCGACTACGGGCGCCGTCTGTACGGAGTTTGTACGTTCTCCCAGTGGTTTTTCTCCGAGATCTTCGGTTTCCTCCCACACTCCAAAGACGTGCAGGTTTGTAGGGTTAAATGGCTTGGTATAAGTGTAAAACATCCCTAGTGTGCGTAGGACCGTGTCAATGTGCGGGGATCGTTGGGCGGCGTGGGTTCGGTGGGCCAAAGGGCCTGTTTCAATGATGTATCTCTAACCTAAACTAACCAGAGCACGTATTGTCCACCTGACTGTGTAGAACTGCTCCATCGTCCTGAATCTAAATCTGATTTTGGCCTCATCACCAACATGACCAATTCTCTTTTTTTTCTTCCCGCTCTCTGCCCTGTGCCCTGTCCAAGTGCACACCCATGTCTCCCACTATCTCTCCCCTTCCACCTCCCCCTTCTGTCATGGGGTAGACTGACTCCCCTTTACCCCCACCCCCCCGCCCTCCCCAATCTTTACTCATCCCCAATCCTGGACTTTCTACTCATCAATTTAATTTCATGTTCATGTATCGTGTTGTGTTTTATGACTGATTGGCAAAGACCAATTTCCCTCCTGGGATAAATAAAGTTTATCGTATTGTACCTACATCTGGCTTTACACTTCACTCCGATTTCGAGTGAAGTTAAGTTTAGCGATACAGCGTGGAAACGGGGTCTTCGGCCCACCGAGTCCACACCGAATGTTCCCCGTGTTGGGGGAGTCCAGAACCAGGGGTCACAGTTTAAGAATAAGAGGTCGGCCATTTAGGACTGAGATGAGGAAAAACATTTTCACCCGGAGAGTTGTGAATCTGTGGAATTCTCTGCCACAGAAGGCAGTGGAGGCCAATTCGCTGGATGTTTATAAAAGAGAGTTAGATAGATATATAGCTCTGAGGGTAAAGATAGGCACAAAATGCTGGAGTAACTCAGAGGGACAGGCAGCATCTCTGGAGAGAAGGAATGGGTGACATTTCGGGTCGAGACCCTTTTTCAGACCTGAAACATCACCCATTCCTTCTCTCCAGAGATGCTGCCTGTCCCGCTGATTAACTCCTGCTTTTTATGTCGATCGTCGGTTTAAACCGGCTTCTGCAGTTCCTGCGAACACATAGCTCTTAGGGCTAACGGAATCAAGCGATATGGGGAGAAAGCAGGAACGGGGTACTGATTTGGGATGGTCAGCCATGATCGTATTGAATGGCGGTGCTGTCTCGAAGGGCCGAATGGCCGACTCCTGCACCTATTCTCTATGTCTCTATGGTTCATGATAGAGTTAAACACGTGTGTGGCCCCAGCATTGTCAACTCTGGACATCGCTGGCTGATTCCAGTTTAGTTATCTCTTCAGCACGATCAACCGCAACGCATATTTAGAAACTGCATTTGCATTCTGTCACCCTCACTGACGCCTTTCCTCATTTGGTTCCAAAATTGGGCTGTTAACTCTTTAGGCTCCAGAGCGTCTGTTCGAAAGCTTTCGTACACCACTCGCCCTGATTCAAACAGGGTTGCCGCGGCCAGGTTGCAGGGCTGGCAGACGGAGCTCCGAGCCTCCAAACCCAGGGACGGGAGTTCGAATCCCATCCCCGGCAGATGGAGTCCAGAGCAAATTCCATTTTTTTAAACGTAAGTGTAGGAAAATAACTGCAGATGCTGGTTCAAATCGAAGGTATTTATTCACAAAATGCTGAAGTAACTCAGCGGGTCAGGCAGCATCTCAGGAGAGAAGGAATGGGTGACGTTTCGGTTCGAGACCCTTCTTCAGACTGATTGTAGGAAAATAACTGCAGATGCTGGTTCAAATCACCCCTCCTCCTTCCCAGTTCTCCTACTAGTCTTCCTGCCTCCCACTGCATCCTATCTTTGACCCCTCCCCCTGACATCAGTCTGAAGAAGGGTCTCGACCCGAAACGTCACCCATTCCTTCTCTCCCGAGATGCTGCCTGACCCGCTGAGTTGCTCCAGCATTTTGTGATACCATTTTACAAAAATAAATTGTTGTAGTCGTCTTCTTCCGTGTCCGTCATCCATGTTTCAAATGTTACATCGCTGTCATCGTCCGTCCTGAAAATGGCGCGAGCTTCCGGAACAATCAGTGGGAACCATCACTTGTACAATAGACAATGGTGGAAGCAGAATGAGCTCAGGACACTCCCAGTTTCCAGCCCCGCCACATGTACGCTTCTGCTATGGGGCCATTGTTGTAGTTAAACAAAATAAGGTCACAAAAGAGATAGGAGCAGAACTGGGCCATCCTACCCAATTGGTCAACTCTACTCTGCCATTCAATCATGGCTGATCAATCTCTCCCTCCTAACCCCATTCTCCTGCCTTCTCCCCGTAACCCCTGACACCTGGCACCACCTGGCACATCGGTAGAGTCGCTGCCTCACAGCGCCCGAGACCCGGGTTCGATCCCGACCAAGGGTGCTGTCTGTACGGAGTTTGTACGTTCTCCCCGTGATCGCGTGGATTTCCTCCGAGATCGTCGGTTTCCTCCCACACTCCAAAGACGTGCAGGTTTGTAGGTTAATTGGCGTGGTGTAAATGTTAAAAAAAAATGTCCTAGTGTGTGAAGGATAGTGTTAATGTGCGGGGATCGCTGGTCGGTATGGACTCGGTGGGCCGAAGGGCCTGTTTCTGCGCTGTATCTCCAAACTAAACTAAACTAAACTCGTACTAATCAAGAATCCATCTATCTCTGCCTTAAAAATATCCATTGACTTGGCCTCCACAGCCTTCTGTGGCAAAGAATTCCACAGATTCACCAGCATGGTGATACAAAATGATACAGGAACAGTGACTGTGAAAACTCTGGGTCGTTGTAGAAACTGGTGTGAATTAGGGACAGCATTAGGCCATTCAGCCCCTTGAGTCTGTTCTGCCCTTCAATGAGAGTACGGCTGATCTGATGGTCACTTCAACTCCGCATTCCCGCCCACTAATCAGGAATATATCAACTGCAACCTTAAAAACATTCAAAGAGGAATCACAGTAATACCAGTGAAAGAAATATTTAGAAATAAGGAACTGCAGATGCTGGGTTACAAAAAAAGACACAGAATGCTGGAGTAACTCAGCAGGTCAGGCAGCATCTCTGGGGAACAGGAGGTTGGACAGACTTGTATCGTTTTCTCTAGAGAGGCAAATATTGAGTGGATATCTGATAAGACCGTAAAACATCAGATCGGAATTAGGCCATTCTGCCCATCGAGTCCTCTCCGTCATTCTATCACGATTGATCTATATTTCCCACATTCTCCTGCCTTCTCCCCATAACCTTTGACTCCCTTTCCAATCAAGAACCTATCAATCTCTGCATGAAATAGACCCATTGACCTCCACAGCCCTCTGTGGCAATGAATTCCACAGATTCACCATCCTCTGGCTGAAGAAATTCTTCCTCACCTCTATTCTAAAGGTACCTCTTTTATTCTGAGGCTGTCTGTGCCCTCTAGTCCGAGACTCTCCCACCACTGGAAACATCTTCTCAACATCCACTCCATCTAGGCCTTTCATTATCCGGTAGTTTAGTTTAGTTTAGGGATACAGCGCGGAAACAGGCCCTTCGGCCCACCGGGTCCGCGCCGACCAGCGATCCCCTATCACTAATTAACAGATTAACACTATCCTACACCCACTAGGGACAATTTTTACATTTACCAAGCCAATTAACCTACAAACCCGTACGTCTTTGGAGTGTGGGAGGAAACCGAAGATCTCGGAGAAAACCCACGCAGGTCACGGGGAGAACGTACAACCTCCGTACAGACAGCGCCCATAGTCAGGATCGAACCCAGGTCTCCGGCGCTGCATTCGCTGTAAGGCGGCAACTCTACCACTGTGCCACTGTGCTGGCCAAAGGTAGGTTTCAAAGGGATTCCCCCTCATCCTTCTAAACTCCAGTGACTACAGGCCCAGAGCCATCAAAGGCTCATCGTGCATTGTGATAGGAGTTCGTAGAGTTATGGGAGGCACAGATAGGGTAGACCGTCAGAACCTTTTTCCTCAGGTTGGCAATGTCAAAGACTGGAGGCCCTACCTTTAAGGTGACACGGTTGAGGTCGTGCAACGTAGATTAACTAGGTTAATTCCCGGAATGGCGGGACTTTCATATGTTGAAAGACTGGAGCACCATTTAGAACGGAGATGAGGAAGAACTTTTTCAGTCAGAGAGTGGTGAAGGTGTGGAATTCTCTGCCTCAGAAGGCAGTGGAGGCCAGTTCGTTGGATGCTTTCAAGAGAGAGCTGGATAGAGCTCTTAAGGATAGCGGAGTGAGGGGGTATGGGGAGAAGGCAGGAACGGGGTACTGATTGAGAGTGATCAGCCATGATCGCATTGAATGGCGGTGCTGGCTCGAAGGGCTGAATGGCCTACTCCTGCACCTATTGTCTATTGTCTATTGACTAGGCTTGTATACACTGGAATTTAGAAGGATGAGAGGAGATCTTATTGAAACATATAAGATTATTAAGGGGTTGGACACATTAGAGGCAGGAAACATGTTCCCAATGTTGGGGGAGTCCAGAACCAGGGGCCACAGTTTAAGAATAAGGGGTAGGCCATTTAGAACTGAGATGAGGAAAAACTTTTTCAGTCAGAGAGTTGTGAATCTGTGGAATTCTCTGCCTCAGAAGGCAGTGGCCAATTCTCTGAATGCATTCAAGAGAGAGCTGGATAGAGCTCTTAAGGATAGCGGAGTCAGGGGGTATGGGGAGAAGGCAGGGACGGGGTACTGATTGAGAATGATCAGCCATGATCACATTGAATGGCGGTGCTGGCTCGAAGGGCCGAATGGCCTCCTCCTGCACCTATTGTCTATTGTCTATTGAAACTATTTTACACAGAGGGTGGTGGGGGCCTGGAACATTGTCAGGGGTGGTGGAGGCAGATACGATAGTGGTGTTTAAGCGGCTTTTAGAACGGCACATGGATAAGCAGGGAATCGAGGGATTATGGATCACGTGCGGGCGGAGGAGAGTAGCGCCACTTGGAGGAAACCCAAAGATCTCGGTGAAAACCCACGCAGGTCACGGGGAGAACGTACCAACAGCACCCGTGGTCAGGATCGAACTCGGGACCCTGGCGCTGTGAATGCTGTAAGGCAGCAACTCTACCGCTGAGCCATGGGTCTGCCCTACAGCCGAGGGTGTTGTGTGCCACCCGCAAGGTTGGTTTACCAGTGTGAGGTCGTCCCGCTGGCACTGGGCCCAATGGAACGGAGAGAATACCCACACACTACCGCTGATCCGTCAACCAAACTTCATCCAGCATCTAGAGATGCTGCTTATCCAGAGATACTCCAGCATTTTGTCTACCTTCGGCCGCCATTGGTGGAGCAGGAGCGCGTGGCCGCTGGCTGGGTGAGGGTCACGTGGGGACGCGGGGCGGTGACGTCACCCTTTGTCCCTTATTTGTGGTGTGAGGAAGTTGGCAACCCTACTGTACACAAAGGCGAACCTTTGTTGCGTCAACCCGTTCTTTCTCCACTTTGTTCCAGCGTACTTCCCTTTCATCATACCCTCTTTACACAAGCACAGGAAGAGCTCAGTTTCCTTGCCTGACAGGGCACTGCTCTCAGTGAAGATTTAGTTGAGTGTAGTTTAGAGATAGTGCGCAGAAACAGGCCCCTCGGCCCACCGGGTCCGCACCGACCAACGATCCCCGCACATTAACGCTATCCTACACACAATTTTTACATTTTTCCGAGCCAATTAACTCGACATACCTGCACTCCTTTAGAGTGTGGGAGGAAACCGAAGATCTCGGAGAAAACCCACGCAGGTCACGGGGAGAACGTACAGACAGCGCCCGTAGTCGGGATCGAACCCGAGTCTCCGGCGCTGCATTCGCTGTAAGGCAGTGAGTCTACCGCTGCGCCACCCTAGAGATACAGCATGGAAACAGGCCCTTCGGCCCACCGGGTCCTCACCGACTATCGATCACCCGTTCGCACTAGTTCTACTAGTTCTACGCTATGCCACTTTCACGTCCGCACGCTACCCACAGGGGGCAATTCAAAGAGGTGGGCCATTAACCCACAAACCCGCACGTCTCTGGAATGTGGGAGCAAACCCACGCGGGTCACGGGGAGAACGTGCAAACTCTGCACAGACAGCAGCCGGGGGTCAGGATGGAACCCGCTCCACACCATCCTGACTTACAAGCACGTCTCTGGCCTTTCCAGCTCAACCCTGCAACTCCCTCAGCCAATGCGCTTCACCGAGGGCAGCAAAGGCAAGCTGAAACTCATGCCCAGTGCACTTTAGTGCCACACTAGCACGTCTGCCCACTGCCATGCCCACTGCCAAGTCATGGGTGCCCAGCAGGTACAGGGCAGAGGCATATCTAAGACATATCACGATGGGCACTTCAGTGGTTGAGTGATGTGGTTTACCAACACCACCTTCAAGTTGCAGAAACAAAGAACTGCAGATAGATCATCCATGATTGAATGGTTAGACTTGATGGGCCGAATGGCCTGATTCCGCTCCTATCACATGACCTTGTGAGTCCACACCTGGATAGAGAAGATGAGTTTGGAGGAGGTGCAGGTGAACCTCTGCCTCACCTGAAAGGACTGCCGTGGTCCTTGGATGGAGTCGAGGGTGGAGGTACAGGGACAGGTGTTGCATCTCCTGCGGTTGCCTGGGGAGGAGGGGGTTTGGGTGGGAAGGGGCGAGTGAACTGGAGAGTTGCGGAGGGAACGGCCTCTGCGGAAGATGTGAATGGACAAGATACTGGCCTCTTGGTCAGGACAATCTATGTGCTAATGAACTGACACGAGCTAGTGACATCTTGGTTTAATGCGTTGGTTCATTCTACACCCCCTCACTCCTCTCCGTGATGCAGGAGTCACCTGCGTTCCTGCTTTGAAAATGGATGGGTGACGTTTTAGGTCGAGACCCTTCTTCAGGTCTTGACCCGAAACGTCACCCATCCATTTTCTCCAGAGACGCTGCCTGCCCCGCTGAGTTACTCCAGCCTTTTGTGTCCATCTACGGTTTAAACCAGCGTCTGCAATTCCTTCCTACAAAGAACTGCAGATGCTGGTTTACGCCAAAGATAGACACAAAAGTGCTGGAGTAACACAACGGATCAGGCAGCATCTCTGGAGAAAATGGATGGGTGACGTTTCGGGGTCCTGAACCGAAATGTCACTTATCCTTTTTCTCCAGAGATGCTGCCTGATCCGCTGATTTACTTCGGCACTTTGTGTCTATCCGTCTTGAAGGTATTTTTAGTTTAGTTTAGAGATACAGCGCAGAAACAGGCCATTCGTCCCACCGGGTCCGTGCTGACCCGCGATCCCCGCGCACTAACACCATCCTACATGCTCGGGCCCAATTACAATTTTACCGAGCCAATCAGCCTACAAACTTGCACGTCTTTGGAGTGTGGGAGGAAACCAGAGCACCTGGAGAAAACCCACGCAGGTCACGGGGAGAACGTACGAAATCCGTACAACAGCACCCGTAGTCGGGATCGAACCCGGGTCTCTGGCGCAGTGAGGCGGCAACTCTACCGCAGCGCCAACGCGCCGCCCAGGCCCTGTGTTTTGATCAGTGAAAAGCTGTTGTTTTTACTTCCACTTTGGGGCAGTTCAGAGCAGATCGCAGCTCACCGTGTGGAAACAGAACGTTTTCTCCTGATGTCTTGTGGTTTGGTTCCAACCACATTACACCGGCCGAGAACAGTCACCACAGCTGCTGTCAGCGGAAGTCGTCTCTCCATTGCCGATTGGGATGCCAACTTCCTCACTCCCAAATAAGGGACAAAGGGTCAGGTGGGGCGCGGGGCGGTGACGTCACCTTGTCTCGTATTTGGGAGCGAGGAGGTCGGCAAACCTCGAGTGGCACCGAGATCCGGTGAAAACGTGCAAACGTATTGTGTACAGATAACCACGGCACAAGAAAAAAATAACACGCTGGTCTGAACTTTGTCCTTGTCCCGTGTTTGGGAGTGAGGAAGTTGGCAACCCTACTAACCCAGCAAGGGCGGTCCCGTACGGGACAAACGAATTTAGCCCAAAACACGGGATGTCCCGGCTAATACGGGACAGTTGGCAACCCTAAAAAATCGCCATCGTTCCTCTCTACGACCTTCTCTTCATCGCCCCGGCCATAAGGGGAAGTGATTGCCCTCACAGCTAGACCATGCAGTGCAGTTTACTTTACAGCCACATGTACTGAGGTTCAGTGAAAGGCTTTTTTGCTGTGTGCTCGCCAGTCAATGGAATGATGTACGCGGCCTGTTCATGATTACAATCGAGCTGATTACAGCGTACAGATACATGGTAAGGGAATAACGCTTGGTGCAAGGTAAATCCAGCAAAGTCCGATCAAGGATAATCCGAGGGTCCCCAAAGAGGTAGATAGTAGTTCAGCACTGCTCACTAGTTGTGCTCGTTCTATTGCAGCACGTTCCCAGATTCACACGAAACCCTCGCTCAATACATTGACCAATATTTCACACAAACTCAAGAGTAAATGATGCACAGAATCATAGTGATACAGCGTGGAAACAGGCCCTTCATCCCAACTTGCCCACACCGGCCAACATGTCCCAACTAGACTAGTCCTACCTGCCTGAGCTTGGTCCATATCCCTCCAAACCTGTCCTACCCATGTTCCTGTCTAACTGTTTCTTAAACGTTGGGATAGTCCCAGCCTCAACTACCTCCTCTGGCAGCTTGTTCCATACACCCACCACCTTTTGCGTGGAAATAGTTACCCCTCAGATTCCTATTAAATTTTTTCCCCTTCACCTTAAACCTACGTCCTCTGGTCCTCGATTCCCCTACTCTGGGCAAGAGACTCTGTGCATCTACCCGATCTATTCCTCTCATGATTTTGTAGACTCTTGCCCGCTAGCCCTTTCAGGTGAGGCCGTCATTCTTCCCCACTGCAAGTGCATCACAGTGTAACATTTAATCAGGAGGGCAGTCAGACTGGTCGGCGAACTAGGATGGTGGAGGGATGGAGAGAGAGAGAAAGCAAGGGTTACTTGAAGTTAGAGAAGTCAATATTCATACCAAAGATAGGCACAAAATGCTGGAGCAACTCAATGGGACAGGCAGCATCTCTGGAGAGAAGGAATGGGTGGGACGATTCGGGTCGAGACCCTTCTTCAGACTGAGAGCCAGTGGGGAGGGGGACACAGAGATACGGAAGTGTGAGGTGTGAAAACGAGACATCAAAGGGGGCGAAGTTCAAGGAAAATGTAGAAAAGATCATTGTTAGCTAGGGGAAGGTGACAACGAGGCATAAAGAGATAACATTTAATCAGGGGGGCAGTCAGACTGGTCGGAGAACTAGGATGGGGAGGGATGTAGAGAGAGAGAAAGCAAGGGTTACTTGAAGTTAGAGCGGTTGATATTCATACCACTGGGGTGTAAGAAAGAAAACTGCAGATGCTGGTTTAAATCGAAGGCAGACACAAAATGCTGGAATAACTCAGCGGGACAGGCAGCATGTCTGGAGAGAAGGAATGGGTGACTTTTCGGGTCGAGACCCTTCTTCAGTCTGATTCTTGCTATTGAGGGCGTGCAGCGTAGGTTTACTAGGTTAATTCCCGGAATGGCAGGACTGTCATATGTTGAAAGACTGGAGCGACTTGGCTTGTATACAGTGGAATTTAGAAGGATGAGAGGGGATCTTATCGAAACATATAAGATTATTAAGGGGTTGGACACGTTAGAGGCATGTTCCCAATGTTGGGGAGTCCAGAACCAGGGGCCACAGTTTAAGAATAAGGGGTAGGCCATTTAGAACGGAGATGAGGAAAAACCTTTTCAGTCAGAGAGTTGTAAATCTGTGGAATTCTCTGCCTCAGAAGGCAGTGGAGGCCAATTCTCTGAATGCATTCAAGAGAGAGCTAGATAGAGCTCTTAAAGATAGCGGAGTCAGGGGGTATGGGGAGAAGGCAGGAACGGGGTACTGATTGAGAATGATCAGCCATGATCACATTGAATGGTGGTGCTGGCTCGAAGGGCCAAATGGCCTCCTCCTGCACCTATTGTCTATTGTCTATTGAGTTACTCCAGCATTTTGTGTCTACCGCTGGGGTGTAAGCTGCCCAAGTGAAATATGAGGTGCTGTTCCTCCAATTTAAGTTGGGCCTCACTCTGACAATGGAGGAGGCCCAGGACAGAAAGGTCAGTGTGGGAATGGGAGAGGGAGTTAAAGTGTTTGGCAACCGGGAGATCAAGTAGGATTAGACGGACTGAGTTGAGGTGTTCAGCGAAACGATCGGCGAGTCTGCGCTTGGTCTCGTCGATGTACAGGGTGTCAGGGGTTATGGGGAGAAGGCAGGAGAAGGGTGGCACGGTGGCGCAGCGGTAGAGTTGCTGCCTTACAGCGAATGCAGCGCCGGAGACTCAGGTTTGATCCTGACTATGGGCACCGTCTGTACGGAGTTTGTACGTTCTCCCCGTGACCTGCGTGGGTTTCCTCCGAGATCTTCAATTTCCTCCCACACTCCAAAGACGTGCAGGTTTGTAGGTTAATTGGCTGGGCAAATGTAAAAATTGTCCCTAGTGGGTGTAGGATAGTGTTGATGTGCGGGGATCGCTGGGCGGCGCGGACTCGGTGGGCCGAAGGGCCTGTTTCCGCGCTGTATGTCTAAAATAAAATCCAAAACAATCTAATAGAGTTAGAAGGGAGAGATGGATCATCCATGATTGAATGGTTAGACTTGATGGGCCGAATGGCCTAATTCCGCTCCTATCACTTATGACCTTATGAGTCCACACCTGGATACAGAAGATGAGGTTGGAGGAGGTGCAGGTGAACCTCTGCCTCACCTGAAAGGACTGCCGTGGTCCTTGGATGGAGTCGAGGGTGGAGGTACAGAGCCAGGTGTCGCATCTCCTGCGGTTGCCTGGGGAGGAGGGGGTTTGGGTGGGTAGGGGCGAGTGAACCGGAGAGTTGCGGAGGGAACGGCCTCTGCGGAAGATGTGAATGGACAAGATACTGGCCTCTTGGTTCTGCATGTAATGGAGAACAAACGTCAGGACAATCTATGTGCTAATGAACTGACACGAGCTGGTGACGTCTTGGTTTAATGCGTTGGTTCATTCTACACCCCCTCACTCCTCTCCGTGATGCTGGAGTCCCCTGCGTTCCTGCTTAGATGAACAAAGTAGATTTAAACAAGAAACTTAGTCTTGGAAAGAAAAGTGCTTTATCTATATACTAAAACTCGTTTGTTTGTTTGTTTGTTCCTGAACTACAGCCCAAACGGCACACGATAGCGCGACAATGTTAGGCCCGCCTTACTCACCGTCGTCCCTTTGGTGCTAGATAAAGGTTTCATTGAAATCGGTGTTATATTTTTAAAGTTATTCATATTTTAAATCTGTCTCCTAGGGAGGGAGGGTGAGGGAATGGGGAGGGAGGGATGAAGGGGGGAGGGAGGGAAGGGGGACGAGGGAGGATAAAGGGGGTTGAGGGGGGTGGAGGGAGGGGGAGGGGAAGGGGAGGGAGGGATGGAGTGGGGAGGAGGGGAAGGAGGAGGGGAGGGGGAGAGAGGAGGGGGTGAGAGGAGGGGGTGAGAGGGGAGGGTGAGAGGGGAGGGGGAGAGGGGAGGGGGTGGGGAAGAGGGTGAGGGGAAGGGAGGGAGGGGGGGGGAGGGAGGGAGGGGTGAGAGGGATGGGGGAGAGGGGAGGGGGAGGGGGGAAGAGAGGGTGCTGCATCAATGCAGGAGAGGTTTGGGCCCAACGGGTCCACTTGGTTTAGTATTATATAAAAGATCGCTGAGGAAGTGATTTAGATATGTCACAGTGTGTCCCACATCAGGCAGCTTTTGGGACTTGTACAGCTGTACCAGTTTAGTTTAGTTTAGTTTAGTTTAGAGATGCAGTGGGGAAACAGGCCCTTCGGCCCACCGAGTCCAGACCGACCAGCGATCCCCGCACATTAACACTGTCCTACATGCACAAGGGACAATTTTACACTTACACTAAGCCAATTAACCAACACACCTGCACGTCTTTGGAGTGTGGGAGGAAACCGAAGATCTCGGAAAAAACCCACGCAGGTCACGGGGAGAACGTACAAACACCGTACAGACGGCGCCCGTAGTCGGGATCGAACCTGGGTCTCCGGCGCTGGAAGCGCTGTAAGGCGGCAACTCTACCGCTGCGCCACCGCGCCGCCCTTGATGAAATGGTTTAAATATGCACCAGGATATCCTACATCCAGCAGCTTTTGGGACTTGTACTCAAAGCTACACAAAGAGTGTACCAGTTGATTACCGTTGGTGGGGCCCACACGCTCCCCCTATAACCCTAGACACAAAATGGCAGACTAACTCAGCGGGTCAGGCAGCATCCCTGGAGAGAAGGAATGGGTGACGTTTCGGGTCGAGACCCTTCTTCAGACTGAGTTCTGAGTCCTCTTGAGTCTGAAGAAGGGTCTCGAACCAAAACGTCATCCATGCATATCTTTCATTCATGGTTCTTTATCTCTCTACATCTCCGTCTATATCTCTCGTTTCCCTCATCCCTAACCAGTCTGAAGAAGGGTCTTGACCTGAAACGTCACCCATTCCTTCTCTCGCTGACTGTCCCACTGAGTTACTCCTGCATTTTGTGTCTATCTTCAGTTTAAACCAGCATCTGCAGTTCTTTCCTACACACACGTATCCCATTCCTCCCCTCGACCCCCCCCCCCCCCCTCCCACACACCCCCCCCCCCCCTCGCCCACCGTGGACAGGTGGCACCGCCTTGCTCAGTGTCGTTTTTCTTTGCCCCCAAAGGTGAACGGAGGAGAAGGTCAGGAGGGCACCGAGCCGACCGCGCACAGCGTCCTGAAACGTTCCGTCAGTGGCATTCCGGTGTTGGGGAACAAGCCGGCATGGGGGCCGCAGGTGTACAAAAGTGGCTTCTGTGTGAAGCAGGGCATCGTGGTGAGTGGCACTGAGGGCATCGCGGGGCCCACAGCCAGCCAATCCCCCTCCCCCCTACCCTCCTCCCCTCTCCCCTCCCCTCCACTCCCCTCCCCTCCCCTCCTCCACCCCTCCCCTACACCCCCCTACACCCCTCCCCCCTCCCCATCCCCCCTCCACTGCCCTCCCCTCCTCTCCGCTCCTCCCTTCCACTCCTCTCCCCCCCTTCCACTCCCCTCCCCGCCCCCCTCCCCTCCCCTCCACCCCCCTCCCCTCACTTACCAGGATTATCCTGCCCCATCTCTCTTCCAGCTTTCTCTCACCCCCCCCCCACCTCCCCCACACCCACCAGAATCAATGTGGAGAAGGGTCCTGACCTGACCTGACCCCTTCTCCTCTCCTTTCTCCATTCTCACAACCCCCTTTCTTACCCACCCTCCCCACCCTTTCCCTATGCCACAACTGGACTGGAAAAATGATCCCAATTTTGGGTGAGTCCAGAACCAGGGGCCACACAGTCTAAGAGTAAAGGGGAGGCCATTTAAAACTGAGGTGAGAAGAAACTTTTTCACCCAGAGAGTTGTGAATTTGTAGAATTCTCTGCCACAGAGGGCAGTGGAGGCCAATTCACTGGATGAATTTAAAAGAGAGTTAGATAGAGCTCTAGGGGCTAGCGGAATCAGGGGGTATGGGGAGAAGGCAGGCACAGGTTACTGATTGTGGATGATCAGCCATGATCACAATGAATGGCGGTGCTGGTTCGAAGGGCCAAATGGCCTCCACCACCTATTTTCTATGTTTCCAACCTATTTCTCCCCTCCATCTCCATTCCTACAGCAGGGGGGGGGGTCTCCAGGTGGGGGTCAATTCAATGTTCTTTCCTTGTGTAAGAGTCCATGATTGGTACAGTGTGGAAACAGGCCCTTCAGCCCAACTCGCCCACACCGGCCAAAGAGTGCGCTTTGTTCCTTACACACCACTGACTGCTGACCAGCCTGTTTGTTATTCATGTTGTAGAGGAAAAGTTGGAAGAGGAGATACTTCATCCTTGACGAGAATTCTTTCAGTTACTTTAAATGTGAAATGGTGAGTTCTTCGATACGATGCGATGCGATACGATAGAACTTTATTTATCCCAGGAGGGAAATTGATCTGCCAACAGTCATAAAAACACAAGACACATGAAACATGAAATTAAAGTGGCGAGTGGAAAGGATTGGGGATGTGCAAAGATTGGGGGGGGGGGGTGGGGGTCAGTCTCAGACTCAGTCCACCCCACGACAGAAGGGGGAGGAGTTGTACAGTTTGATAGCCCCATCTGTGCTGCGTGTTGGTGGGACCAGTCTGTTGCTGAAGGTGCTCCTCAGGTGGACCAGTGTGTCATGGAGGGGGGTGAGCTGCATTGTCCAGGATGCTCTGCAGTTTGGGGAGCTTCCTCCCCTCCAAGACCACCCCCCATGAACCCAACTCCGCCCCCAGGACAGAGCCAGCCTTCCCGATGAGCTTGTTGGTCCCGTTGGCGTCCGTGGGCCTTCTGCGGACCACGATTCACAGAGACACACACAGAGACAGGTCGGCCGACTTGGGGCTACTGACTATCCCGCGGTCTAGGCTTAAGCTCAGGGGTGACCGCGCTTTTGCGGTTGCAGCTCCTAGACTGTGGAACAGCATCCCTCTCCCCATCAGAACTGCCCCCTCCATCGACTCCTTTAAGTCCAGGCTCAAAATCTATTTCTACTCCCTAGCGTTTGAGGCTCATTGAGGAGGCGCTGTGAACTGTTTGTGTGCTACTGTATGTTTCATTTTTTTTCCATTGGATCCTAATCAGATGTACAGCACTTTGGTCAACGTGGGTTGCTTTTAAATGTGCTGTACAAATAAAATTGACTTGACTTGACTTGACACCGTGTGTTTGGGATTAAATCTGATGGCTGTGCGGTAAATTGGCACTTGGGTTAGTGTAAAGGAGGAGTTTGTGGATATTCTGCTGCAACCCCAATGTTGATCTCTCTAACTTCATGTAACCCTCTCTCTCTCTCTCTGTCCCTCCCTGTCCCAACCCCGTTCTCCGACCAGTTTCACTGTCCTCCTGATTAGTTTTACTGTTTGTGTGACTCATTGTCACCTTCCCCTCAGCTAACACAATGGGCCTCCTCCAGTGCAATAGTGAGGCCCACCGCAAATTGGAGGAACAGCATCTCATATTTCGCCTGGGCAGCTCACATCCCAGCGGTACGAACACTGACTTCTCTAACTTTAGATAGTTCCTCTGTCCCACTCCTCCCCTTCCCAGTTCTCCCACTGTCTTCCTGTCTCCATCTATATCCTTCCTTTGTCCCGCCCCCCCCCCCCTGACATCAGTCTGAAGAAGGGTCTCGACCCGAAACGTCGCCCATTCCTTCTCTCCAGAGATGCTGCCTGACCCGCTGAGTTACTCCAGCATTTTGTGCCTACCTTCGATGAGCCGTTCTACATTTCCTTGGACATCGTCTGCTTTGATCTCTCGTTTTCACACCTTACCCTTCCACAGATCCCGAGTCTCCCTCTCCCCCTGACTCTCAGTCTGAATAAGGGACTCGACCCAAAACGTCAGCGCTTACAGCGCCAGCGACCCAGGTTCAATCCTGTCTGTACGGAGTTTGTACGTTCTCCCCGTGACCTGCGTGGGTTTTCTCCAAGATCTTTGGTTTCCTCCCCCGCTCCAAAGACGTACCGGTTTGTACGTTAATTGGCTTGGTATAAGTGTAAATTGTCCCGTGTGTGTGTCTGTGTGTGTGTGTGTGTGTGTGTGTAGGATAGTGTTAGTGTGCGGGGATCGCTGGTCGGTGCGGACTCGGTGGGCCGAAGGGCCTGTTTCCGCGCTGTGTCTCTAAACTCTAAGCTAAAAAAAACAAATCAGCCGTGATTGAATGGCGGAGTTGACATGATGGGCCGAATGGCCTAATTATGCTGCTAGCAGGTGTGAAAATAAAACTAAATTAAACTAAGAATCTTGATGCTTTTTCGTTAAATAATTTTAAAATGTTTGTGTTTTTGTTTAGGAAAAAGAACCTTTACGAGCAATCCCTCTAAAGGACATTCAGAGAGCTCAGGACTGTAGCTGCAGGTAAGGGGAACCATTTAATCCTTTCGAGAGCGCAGGAGGATGAGTGGTGATCTTATAGAGGTGTACAAGGTCATGAGAGGAATAGATGGCATAAATGCACAGTCTCTTGCCCGCAGTAGGGGAATCGTGAACAAGAGGGTATCGACTCACGGTGGGCGGGGAAAGATTTAATAGGGGTAACTCCTTTGCACAACGGGTGGTGGGTGTATGGAACGAGCTGCTGGAGGAGGTAGCTGAGACAGGGACTCTCGCAATGTTTAAGAAACATGTAGACAGGTGACAATAGACAATAGGTGCAGGAGTAGGCCATTCGGCCCTTCGAGCCTGTACGCACCGCCAACACTAGGTTAATTCCCGGAATGGCGGGACTGTCGTATGTTGAAAGGCTGGAGCGATTGGGCTTGTATACACTGGAATTTAGAAGGATGAGGGGGGATCTTATTGAAACATATAAGATAATTAGGGGATTGGACACATTAGAGGCAGGAAACATGTTCCCAATGTTGGGGGAGTCCAGAACAAGGGGCCACAGTTTAAGAATAAGGGGTAGGCCATTTAGAACGGAGATGAGGAAGAACTTTTTCAGTCAGAGAGTGGTGAAGGTGTGGAATTCTTTGCCTCAGAAGGCAGTGGAGGCCAGTTCGTTGGATGCTTTCAAGAGAGAGCTGGATGGAGCTCTTAAGGATAGCGGAGTGAGGGGGTATGGGGAGAAGGCAGGAACGGGGTACTGATTGAGAGTGATCAGCCATGATCGCATTGAATGGCGGTGCTGGCTCGAAGGGCTGAATGGCCTACTCCTGCACCTATTGTCTATTGTCTATTGTCTATTATCATGGCTGATCATTCTCAATCAGTACCCCGTTCCTGCCTTCTCCCCATACCCCCTGACTCCGCGATCTTTAAGAGCTCTATCTATCTCTCTCTTGAAAGCATCCAGAGAATTGGCCTCCACTGCCTTCTGAGGCAGAGAATTCCACAGATATGGTGCATGGATAAATTCATAGAGTGATACAGTGTGGAAACAGGCCCTTCGGCCCAACTTGCCCACACCGACCAACATGTCCCAGTGATTCTACTGCTGGATAGGACAAGTTTAGAGGGATATGAGCCAAACGCAGGCAGGTGGGACTAGTGTAGATGGGACATGTTGGTCGGGATGGGCAAGTTGTTTCCACACTGTGTGACTCTTTGACTTCCCCCCAGTTTCTCTTTGTACACCCATTACTCATTTTATCCTTTCTTTTGCCTACAGCCAAGCCCTGATGAGGGATAATTTATTTGAATTGGTCACAGCGACGAGAACATTCTACATTCAGGTAATTCCGTCAAAGATGTTTAAGCATTTCACTCCGTTTGCACCCAAGAGCGCAGAGAAGATTGACGTGAATGTTGCCAGGACGTGAGGGCCTGAGATGTAGGGAGGGGTCGGGTCGAGTCGGGCGGGCTGGGACTTTATTCCTTGGAGTGTAGGAGGATGAGGGGTGAACTTACAGAGGTGTATAAAATCATGATTCTAGCCTTAGAGGGAGTACAGAGAAGGTTCACCAGATTGATCCCTGGGATGGCTGGACCTTCATATGAAGAAAGACTGGATAGACTAGGCTTGTACTCGTTGGAATTTAGAAGACTGAGGGGGGATCTCATTGAAACATATAAAATTCTTAAGGGGTTGGAGAGGCTAGATGCGGGAAGATTGTTCCCGATGTTGGGGAAGTCCAGAACCAGGGGTCACAGCTTAAGGATAAGGGGGAAGTCTTTTAGGACCGAGATGAGAAAACATTTCTTCACACAGAGAGTGGTGAGTCTGTGGAATTCTCTGCCACAGAAGGTAGTTGAGGCCAGTTCATTGGCTATATTTAAGAGGGAGTTAGATGTGGCCCTTGTAGCTAAAGGGATCGGGGGGTATGGAGAGAAGGCAGGTACAGGTTACTGAGCTGGATGATCAGCCATGATCATATTGAAGGCTCGAAGGGCCGAATGGCCTACTCCTGCACCTATTTTCTATGTTTTCTATGTTTCTATGAGGGGAACAAATCGAATGAATGAACAGTGTGGTAGGATAAGGGGAATCGAGAACCAGAGGACATAGGTTTAAGGTGAGAGGGCAAATAGGAACCTGAGGGGCAACATTTAAACTGAGTGGGTGGTGGGTATATGAAACGAGTTGCCAGAGGTGGCAATTAAGGCAGGTACGACAACAGCATTTGGACAGGTACGTGAATAGGAAAGGTTTAGAAGGGTATGGGCCAAACACTAGCAGGCGTTCCTGGACCTGAGTTCAATTCTAGCTACGGGTGCTGTCTGTGTGGAGTTTCTACGTTCGCCCTGCGACCGCCTGGGTTTTCTCCGGGTGCTCCGGTTTCCTACCACACTCCAAAGACGTGGAGGTTGTGCAGGTTAATTGGCTTTGGTAAAATTGTAAACTGTCCCTAGTGTGTCTGATAGTGTTATTCTACGGGGTAATCGTTGGTCGGCATGGACTTGATGGGCCGAAGGGCCTGTTTCCACGCTGTGTCTCCAGAGTCCAAAAGTCTAAAGGTGAGACTAGCGTAGATGGGGCATCTTGGTCGTTCTGGACAAGATGGGCTGAAGGGCCTGTTTCCGTGCTGTATGAGGAAGGGAACAACGGATACAGTAGATGAGGTTGGAGGCGGTGCAAGTGAACCTCTCCCTCATCTGAAAGGTCTGTCGGGGTCCCTGGACAGAGTCGAGGGAGGAGGTCGAGGGACAGGTGTTGCACCTTCTGCGGTTGCAGAGGGAGGTACCTGGGGAGGGGGTGGACTTTGTGGGAAGGGATGAGTTAACCAGGGAGTTGCGGAGGGAGCGGTCTCTGCGGAAGGTGGAAAGTGGCGGAGATGGGAAAATGTGGCCAGTGGTGGGATCCCGTTGGAGGTAGCGGAAATTCCGGAGGATTATGCGTTGTATTTTTGCGATGGCTGATGGGGTGGAAGGTCTGGACTAGGGGGACTCTGTCTCTGTTGCGAACTACAATGGGTTAACTTTGTTCGCGGTGATTAATAACCTGACAGTTGTCGGGAAGAAGTTGTTCCTGAACCTGGACGTTACAGTTTTCAGGCTCCTGTACCTTCTTCCCGATGGCAGGGGTGAGATGGCAATGCCGGGACTGCCTGAAGTGAGAGAAATCAATGTTCATACCACTGGGCTGTAAAAGAAAAAGGGTCTCGACCCGAAACGAAACCCATTCCTTCCCTCCTGAGATGCTGCCTGACCTGCTGAGTTACTCCAGCATTTTGCGAATAAATACCTTCCACTGGGCTGTAAGCTGACCAAGCAAAATATGAGATGCCGTTCCTCCAATTTGCGTTTAGCCTCACTCTGACAATGGAGGAGACCGAGGACAGAAAGATACGTGTGGGAATGGGGAGGAGAATTAAAGTGTTTGGCAACTGGGAGATCAGGTAGGTTCAGGTGGGCTGAGCGAAGGTGTTCCGCGGAACGATCACCCAGTCTGTATTTGGTCTCGCCGATGTATAAGAGTCCGCATCTTGAACAACGGATACAGTAGATGAGGTTGGAGGAGGTGCAATGGAACCTCTGCCTCACCTGAAAGTGGGCAACCTAGCGCGGCACAGCAGCGCCACACAATGGCCAACAGGCAGTGCTGCGGAACATGGTCTGTAATATCACCGTGCCGCCAGCAGGCGACACTGCTGAGCACTAGCAGGGGGAAATGGAGTCTGCAAAGTAATGCTGACTCTTTCCAGAGATGGAGTAACTCAGCGGGTCAGACAGCATCTCTGGAGAGAAGGAATAGGTGACATTTCGAGTCGAGAGCAAGGGTTGCTTGAAGTTACAGAAGTAACCCTTGCTTCCCCACCCACTAGGGTTGCCAACTATCTCACTCCCAAATACGGGACAAGGTGACGTCACCGCCCCGCGCCCCACGTGACCTCACCCAGCCAGTGGCCACGTGCTCCCGCTGCACCAATGGCGGCCACCCGGGCCGGGAGGCAGGTTGCTACGCAACCTCCATTAGGCGCCGCCCGGGCCTACAGCCTAATAAGGGACAATGGCGGTCCCGTACGGGACAAACCAATTTAGCCCAAAATATGGGATGTCCCGGCTAATACGGGACAGTTGGCAACCCTACCTCTCACTCCGTCCCTCCCCCACCCAAGTGGTACCAGCTTCAAAGAGGTCTTGTTGAGTCTCATTGTCTGTAACTCGTTTTCACCTAGCCCACATCTAACAACGGCCAGTTTCCTTTATCATCGATACGTTTTTGCATATCTTTCATTTGTTTTATATCTCTCTCTGTCATAAGAATATAAGATCATAAGTGGTAGAAGTAGAATTAGGCCATTCGGCCCATCAAGTCTACTCCGCCATTCAATCATGGCTGATCTAACTCTCCCTCCTAACCCCATTCTCCTGCCTTCTCCCCATAATATGTACACATACTCACAAATACACACATATATAGATTATATATAATATATATATATAGGATCCTGACTATTTTTTATTTTTTTTTAAAGTTTTATTCCAAAGAAAAACATACAAACATACTAAGCAAAATGTGATCAAACAAAAGCCGCCTGTATCGGCAGTTTACAAATTAAACAATTATCACATTAAAATCCCGCCATCTCTGTCAACAATACATTCGACCCCCCGCGGCGACCAGCGTTCCCGGAAGGCCACCAGAGTCCCCGTGGACACCGCGTGTTCCCTCTCCAGGGACACGCGGGCACGGACGTAAGCCCGGAACAGGGGTAGGCAGCCGACTTCTGTGAGGCCGTCGACTGCCCGCTGCCTGGACCCGCGGGATGGCCATCTTGGCCAGAGTGTAGTTTGTTCTTTCTCCCCGTGACCTGCGTGGGTTTTCTCCGGGAGCTCGGGTTTTTTCCCACACTCCAAAGGTGTACAGGTTGCTAGGTTAATTGGCTCGGCAAAATGATAAATTGCCCCTGATGTGTGCAGGATGGTTAGCACAGATTCGGTGGGCCAAAGGGCCCGTTTCCACTCTGTATCTCTAAATTATACTTGAGCAGCTTACAACCCAGCGGTGTGCCTATCTTCGGTGTGAATATTGATTTCTCTAACTTCGAGTAACCCTTGCATCCCGTCTCTGTCCAACCGTCTTCCACCCAAGTCGTAGTGACAGCTTCACAGTCGCCTTGTGGAGCCTCATTGTCTGTAAGAAAATAACTGCAGACGCTGGTGCAAATCGAAGGTATTTATTCACAAAATGCTGGAGTAACTCAGCAGGTCGGGCAGCATCTTGGAGAGAAGGAAGGGGTGACGTTTCGGGTCGAGACATTACCTTTTGCCTATCTTTCATCCATCTATACACTAAAGCTCGTTTGTTTGTTTGTTTGTTCCTGAACTACAGCCAAAACGGTGCACGATAGCGCGCCAATGTTAGGCCCCCACCTTACTCACCGTCGTCCCGTTGGTGCTAATGGAAGACGTTTCGTTGAAATCGGTGTTATATTTTTTAAGTTATTCACATTTTAAAGTTTAAATCTATCTCCGAGGGAGTGAGGGGGGAGGATAAAGGGGGTTGAGGGGGAGGAGGGAGGGGGAGGGGGAAGGGGGGAGGAGAGGGTGCTGCACCAATGCAGGAGAGGTTTGGGCCCAATGGGTCCACTTGGTCTAGTTTGTTCTAAATCTCTTTCTATCACTGTCTATATCTCTTGTTCCCCTCACCCCTCAGTCTGAAGAAGGGTCTCGACCCAAAACACCACCTATTCCTGTCTGCCTGTCCCGCTGAGTTACTCCAGCTTTTTGTGTCTATCTTCAGTTGAAACTAATATGACTGTTGTCTTGTGCTTTGTTGAAACAGGCCGACAGTCCCGCAGAGATGGAAAGCTGGATAGCAGCAGTCAACCAGGCGATTAAGCTACAGAAGTTTCCAAGCAATGCCACAGTAGGTACCTCTGCACATAGCGCATTGAACAGTGCTTGGCCCACAGCCCTTTGGCCCACAATGACCGCACCGGACCTCAATGACAAGCTAAACTGACCCCATCTGCTTGCACATGATCCATTTGCCTGTAGACCACTAGTTATTGAAACCACCGCTTCACAAGGGACTAGAGTTGCCAGTATTAGCCGGGATATTCCGTATATTAGGCTAAATTGGTGTGTCCCGTACGGGACCGCCCTTCCCCTGTATTAGGCCCAGGGGGCGCTGTAGGCCCGGACACTGTAGGCCCGGGGGCCACTGTCGGCCCGGACACTGTAGGCCCGGACACTGTAGTCCCGGGGGCCACTGTCGGCCCGGACACTGTAGGCCCGGACGCCACTGTTGGCCCGGACACTGTAGGCCCGGACACTGTAGGCCCGGACACTGTAGGCCCGGGTGCTGCTGTCGGCCCGGACTCTGTAAGCCTGGACATTGTAGGCCCGGGGGCGGCTGTTGGCCCAGACACTGTAGGCTCGGGGGGCTCTTGTTCTGGTTTAAACCAGCATCTGCAGTTCCTTCCGACACAAGGAATCCATTGATCCCACTTTTCCTTCCCCATGTATACCTCATCCCGACAGCACAAAAAAAAACGGTGGTTGGCCTGTTTGACAGAAAGATGCTTTGATTACTCAACCAGTCAGCTGAGAAAGGGAGGGGCTGGCCATGTTGATTAGTCACAAACCCACCGACTGAGATGCCAGGCGGTGAGTCAGAGTGGGCTGCGTGGAACTGAATTAACTCTCACTGAGATCCTTTAGAGTTGGGGTGAGGTGGAACGGCTTCACCCAACTCGTTGTTGATTTTAAACATGGATAGGACACGTTTGGCAGGACATGGACCAAGTGCAGGCAGGTGGGACTAGTGTAGCTGGGACATGTTGGCCGTGTGGGCAAGTTGGGCCGAAGGGCCTGTTTCCTCGCTGTATCACTCTATGACAATAGACAATAGGTGCAGGAGGAGGCCATTCGGGCCTTCGAGCCAGCACCGCCATTCAATGTGATCATGGCTGATCATTCTCAATCAGTACCCCGTTCCTGCCTTCTCCCCATACCCCCTGACTCCGCTATCCTTAAGAGCTCTATCTAGCTCTATGACTCCACAGACACAAAATGCTGGAGTAACTCAGTGGGACAGGCAGCATCTCTGGAGAGAAGGAACAGGTGAAGATCAAGGGAAATGTGGAACAGATCATTGTTAGCTGGGAGAAGAAAAGAACAAAGCAAACAGGTGAAATGTAGTCGGAGACAGTAAGACTGGTCGGAGAACTGGGAAAGGGGAGGGATGGAGAGAGGGGGAATGCAAGGGTTACTTGAAGTTAGAGAAGTCAATGTTCATACCTCTGAGTTGTAAGCTAGCCAAGCGAAATATGAGGTGCTGTTCTAAACTAGTGTGTAGGCAGCTCCAGCATAAAATGACCTTGATCTGCCCTAGCTCTTGTTTTTATTTGCTTGTGGGCACAGTGTGGGAATCACAGGGCGTTGCTGCCCGATAGAAGCTGGCAATGAACCCCCACCACGAGCTATTAATAGTGGTTTGGGTACAACTGGGTGATTTACTGAGTAGATGGACACAAAATGCTGGGGTAACTCAGCGGGACAGGCAGCATCTCGAGAGGGAGAGAAGGAATGGGTGGCGTTTCAGTGTCGTTTAGTTTAGAGATACAGCGCGGAAACAGGCCCTTCGGCCCACTGAGTCCATGACCACTAACACTATCCTACAGGGACAACGCCAGGCAAGTGATAGGTGGATACAGGTGACGGGGTTTATGAATGGCAGATGTGCATCTAAAACCGGGGATGACAGTGAGATAAATGTTTAAAGAGGCAACGTTTAAAGGAGATGGGCAGGACAAGTTTTTCTACACAGAGGGTGGTGTTGGCCTGGAACAAGCTGCCAGGGGTGGCACGGTGGAGGCAGACACGATAGTGGCGTTTAAGAGGCTTTTAGATGGGCACATGGGTACGCGAGGAGTGGATGAATATGGGTCACGTGCAGGCAGAGGAGAACAGTTCAACTTGGCATTGTGTCCAGCACGGACGTTGTGGGCCGAATGGCCTGTTCCAGTGCTGTCCCGATCTGTGGAAGAGCTTCAAAATTGTTTTTAAATATTTCTTGTAAACATCTGGGGGTGGGAGTGGGGGGGTGGGGGGAGTGGGGGGAGTAGCAGGAGAGAGATGGCGGAGAGATGATGATAATTCAATGGTATTGATTGTCAAATACTGCCCCCAGTCCCAGTGAAAGGCTTTGCTCGAGCACACAATACACAAAGAGCTGACAAAGTTACAGCAGTACATGAGGGTCATGTTGGGCCCCTCTTTGTCCTCGGCGATCTCTCCCCCGCCAGGTCCCCCCCTAGTTCTTAGTGGGGCCCAAAGATAATAGAACAGAGCAAGATAGACCACTCGACCCTAAAAACCGTAGTACGTCACGGCGCCATTTTAGTAGGCAGGAACTTGCAGGAACTTGCAGAAACATTTTAAAAGAAAAATAACGAAAGTCTGTGAGTTGATAGATGAGATATATTCTGCATTTTAATGGTATCATCACACATACTGTTCCCCCAAAGCACTGATTACACTGCGAGAGGCGTAACGAACGAACGGCGGGTTTTGCTTACTAAAATGGCGGACGTTACGCTCCTTTGCGTACTACACTTCAGTATAGGCGATTTCAACGGAGTGGATCATTTTGCTCCTCTAGTATCTTTGGTGGGGCCCCACTGACGCTGGGTCCCTGTTTATTCACAGTAAACCCCCCCCCCATCCCCCTGCCAGGCTCCGCTTTGTTCCCAGAGGCCCCCACCGCTGACTGGGCCCCTCTTTGTTCCCAGAGGCCCCCACTACTGACTGGGCCCCTCTTTGTTCCCAGAGGCCCCCACTACTGACTGGGCCCCTCTTTGTTCCCAGAAGCCCCCACTACTGACTAGGCCCCTCTTTGGTCCCAGAGGCCCCCACCACTGACTGGGCCCCTCTTTGTTCCCAGAGGCCCCCACTACTGACTAGGCCCCTCTGTGTTCCCAGAGGCCCCCACTACTGACTAGGCCCCTCTGTGTTCCCAGAGGCCCTCACCACTGACTGGGCCCCTCTTTGTTCCCAGAGGCCCCCACTACTGACTAGGCCTCTCTTTGTTTCCAGAGGCCCCCACTACTGACTAGGCCCCTCTTTGTTCCCAGCGGGGTGGCCCCACCGCCTGTCGGCGGCCCGTTCTCGGCCCAGCCTGTTGTCTGCTCTGGGCTGTGTAGAGAAGCCCCAGGTCCCAGTGGGAGAGGGGCATGGATTGAGATGGCATCTCCTTTCCGTACGTTTACCGTCGGCCTTGAGTTAGCACGTTCTCCCTGCGACCTGCGTGGGTTTTCTCCGGGTGCTCCGGTTTCCTCCCGCGCTCAATGTTTATGGGCCCAATTGCCCCTCTGTAAATTTAGTTTAGTTTAGTTTAGAGATTCAGCACGGAAACAGGCCCTTCGGCCCACCGGGTCCATGCCGACCGGCGATCCCCGCACATTAACAACACTATCCTACACACACCAGGGACAGTTTACAATCTTTACCAAAACCAATTAGCCTACAAACCTGTACGTCTTTGGAGTGCGGGAGGAAACCGGAGCTCCCGGTGAAAACCCACGCAGGTCACGGGGAGAACGTACAAACTCCACACAGACAGCGCCCGAGGTCAGGATGGAACCCGGGTCTCTGGCGCTGTGAGGCAGCAGCTCTACCCGCTGTGCCACTGTGCCGCCCCGGTGTGTGTGTAGGATGGGGACTAGTCTCCGGTTCTGTTTCCTTTCTCATTCTCGTGTGTACCCCCCCCCCCCCCCCCTCTCTCTTCTTGTTCGCAGGTGGTCCCGGCTCCATCCTTCACCGGCAGGACCGTCCCGGCGATGGCGGCCGACCCCGCCGCCCCCCCGGCCTCGGCGACCCTCCCCGCCGACGAGAAGCGGCCCCTGGGCAAGTCGTCGTCCGTGGTGCCCTCCTGGCAGCCCTGGACCCCGGTGCCCACCGTCACCGCCGGGCCGCCCGGCTCCACCACACCGGCGGGGGAAGCCAGCGGGCACCACGCCCGCCCGCTGTCCCCCACCACACAGCCGGCTCACGTGAACGGGCAAGACCAGCGGCGCCGGCACCGGTCCCAGCCCGTGCCGCACAAGGAACACCACTTCGATTACAAGATCGACGATGACGGGATTCGAACTACCGACGTCTAGCCAATATCGCCATCCCTCGCCCCCATGGCCCGGGCAGGGCTGCCTCTTGTACATAGCTTCGCCTGGCATCGTTGTGCCCGCTGGTGTTTGGATGAACTGTGACCTGTGCGTTGGAGAGAACAGCTGAGAGGAGGCTGTACCTCTGAAAGAGCTTCCATTTTGGACTTCATATTCCCACAGCGGCTTGAGTTGTTGCACAGACCTGTTTACCTTTGTTTACCACCTGATGTTTCGGTGGGGAGTGGGGGGGGAGAAATGCCCTCGCACTACCTTGCCCAGTCAACGTGTGCCTGTGATGCATTGTTGAAAGGAATGTATTAAAGCTGGATCCATTTTAAAAAACTGTGTGTAACAAATCCCTCCAGACTTCTGTTCGGTGGTTTAGTTTAGAGATATAGGCCCTTTCGGCCCACCAGGCCCGCGCCGACCAGCGATCCCCACACATTAACACTATCCTTTAGATTTAGATTTTAGAGATACAGCGCAGAAACAGGCCCTTCGGCCCACCGGGTCCGCGCCGCCCAGCGATCCCCGCACATCAACACTAGTCCTACACCCACTAGGGACAATTTTTTACATTTACCCAGCCAAATAACCTACATACCTGTACGTCTTTGGAGTCCTATACCCACTAGGGACAATGTTTACATTTATACCGAGCCAATTCACCCACAAACCTGTAACGTCTTTGGAGTGTGGGAGGAAACCGAAGATCTCGGAGAAAACCCACGCGGGTCACGGGGAGAACGTACAAACTCCGTACAGACGGCGCCCGTGGTCGGGATTGAACCCGGGTATCCGGCGCTGGTCTTGTTTAGGATTACGAGAATGATCCCAGGGGCGATTGTGTAGGAAAGTAACTGCAGATGCTGGTACAAATCGAAGGTATCACAAAATGCTGGAGTAACTCAGCGGGTCAGGCAGCATCTCAGGAGAGAAGGAATGGGTGACGTTTCAGGTCGAGACCCTTCTTCAGACTGATGTCAGGGGGGGCGGGACAAAGAAAGGATATAGGTGGAGACAGGAAGACAGTGGGAGAACTGGGAAGGGGGAGGGGAAGAGAGGGACAGAGGAGCTATCTAAAGTTAGAAAAGTCCATGTTCATACCTCTGGGTGTGAGCTGCCCAAGCGAAATATGAGATGCTGTTCCTCCAATTTGCAATGGACCTCACTCTGACAATGGGGGAGGCCCTTGACAGAAAGGTCAGACTGGGAGTGGGAGGGGGAGTTGAAGTGCTGTACCACCGGGAGATCAGGTTGGTTAAGGCGGACTGAGCGAAGGTGTTGAGCGAAATGATCGCCGAGCCTGCGTTTGGTCTCGCCGATGTAGAGAAGTTGACATCTGGAACATGATTGGGTTAACGTATAAGGAGTGTTCACAGGCTCTGGGCCTGTACTCGCTGGAGTTTAGAAGGATGAGGTGCAATTTTATTAACACCGACCGAATAATGAAATTCCTGGGTAGAGTGGAAGTGGGAAGGATGTTTCCAGTAGTGGGGGGGAACCAGGGGAGTGCAGACTCCGAATAAAAGGATGTGCCTTCAAATTGGAGATGAGGAGGAATTTCTTTAATCAGAAGGTGGTGAATCTGTGGAAATTCATTGCCACGGATGGCAATGGGGCCAAGACATTGGGTACTTTTCAGGCGGAGATTTGACAGGTTCTTGATTACAAGGGTGTCATACATAGGTGATGGGCGGTAAATGGGTTTGAGAGGGGAAATTAGATCAGCCACGATTGAATGGCGGAGTAGACTCGATGGGCCGAATGGCCTAATTCTGCTCCTATGTCTTATGGTCTTGTGGCACGGAGCCAGCCGAGGAAGTACAGGCTTTTGTGCTCGGTCCGGATCGCCCCATGCACCACCATCCCTCTCCCCACCCGGCTGCCTTCGGCCTTCGTGCCTCCCGCAGCCGACCTTGAGAGCGCGGAAGGCAAGACCCCACCCCCCCCAGGTTCTCCTTTTATCGGCCCTTTGTCCAGCGTCCGCCATTGTCTCCGACTCCCACCGCCTTCCAGCTCCCAGTCTTCAGAAGAAGGATCAACTTGGTCCGCAGCAAACAGGCCCTTCGGCCCACCGAGTCCACGATGACCATCGGTCACCCAGGGGCCAAGCAGGAGACGAGACTCTGGCGAAGCCCCGGCACCAGGTGGGTTCCCTGGCACCACGGCGGGCAGAGATAGGCCTGCCAGCACCCACCCACTCCAGAGACATGCAGGTTTGTAGGTTAATCGGCTTCTGTAAAATTGTAACCTGTATCTAGTGTGCAGATGGTGTTGGCTGAAGGGCCTGTTTCCACGCTGTATCTCTGAACTAAACTGAACCACTCCGGGCGAAAGACTCCCGATGAATTCTCGTTGCAGGAAATATCTTGAGTTTTTGTTGAAGCTGGAATCAATTGGAAAGTGGAGAGAAAGTTTCACCACATCCCTAAGCTGAGTCAATGGTCGCCTGACTTTGGGGAATCAGAAGGTGAATCATCACCACAACAGAACACACCATAGTTTGCATCAGTTAAGCCTCTCCATCAAACTCCTTTCACAACAGCCATTCTGCAGCCAAGACTTGAAGCTGGTGGCCATCTTGTCCAACTGCGGACTCGGTGAACCAGCCAACTGTTTCTATTTTGGAGAATCCTCAACTCGCTAAACAAAGGAGAAAAGCATTTTGCAAGAGATGGAGTGATCACAAAAATGCGGCACGGTGGCGCAGCGGTAGAGTTGCTGCCTTACAGCGAATGCAGCGCCGGAGACCCGGGTTCCATCCCGACTACGGGTGCTGTCTGTACGGAGTTTGTACGTTCTCCCCGTGACCTGTGTGGGTTTTCTCTGAGAGCTTCGGTTTCCTCCCACACATAGAATGGTGATTTTACTTTTAGTAAAAGTTTAGTTCAGAGATACAGCGCGGAAACAGGCCATTCGGCCCACCAAGTCCGCGCCGCCCAGTGGTCAGTGATCCCCCTGCATACTCGCGATATCCTACACACACTAGGGGCAACTTACAATTTTACCAAAGCCAATTATCCTACAAACCTGTACAGAGAAAACCCATGCGGGTCACGGGGAGAAGGTACAAAGCGCGTACAGACAGCACCTAGGGGTGCCAATTATCCCACTCCCAAATACGGGACAAGGTGACGTCACCGCCCCGTGCCCCACGTGGCCTCACCCAGCCAGTGGCCACGTGCTCCCACCCCATCAATGGCGGCCGCCCGGGCCGGGAGGCGGGTTGCTACGCAACCTCCGGTAGGCGAACACACTCGGCCCCGCTCCCCGAACACTGTCCGGACCTAATACGGGAACAATTTAGCCCAAAATACAGGATGTCCCAGCTAATACAGGACAGTTGGCAACCCTAACAGAACCCACAGTCAGGATCAAACCCGTGTCTCTTGCGCTGTAAGGCAGCAACTCCACCGCTGCGCCACCCTGCCACCAACACCGTGCCTACGAGTTTTATTCGGATGATATAACCGGGACACCCACGTTTTTCATCGATTAAAAAATCGAGACAATTAAATAATTTTGCAAATTGTCAGTTTTGTGGAATTCATTGCTGAGTTTCGGGAAAGATTTGAAGCCAATTCTAAGAAGCTTCCAGGAATCCAGCACTCTGGTCTGGCTGGAGCAGTCAAAGTGGAAGCTGATGATCAATGGTGTATCATCTTTTTTTGGAAGCAATACTGAGTTGGCATCCAGCACTGAACATCATTCTGGAGTTAAAAAGTGCTGGAGTAACTCAGAGGGTCAGGCAACATCTCTGGAGGACATGGACAGGTGACATTTCGGGTCAGAACGTGTCTTCAGACTGGGATAGACAATAGACAATAGGTGCAGGAGGAGGCCATTCGGCCCTTCGAGCCAGCACCGCCATTCAATGTGATCATGGCTGATCATTCTCAATCAGTACCCCGTTCCTGCCTTCTCCCCATACCCCTTGACTCCGCTATCCTTAAGAGCTCTATCTAGCTCTCTCTTGAATGCATTCAGAGAATTGGCCTCCGCTGCCTTCTGAGGCAGAGAATTCCACAGATTCACAACTCTCTGACTGAAAAAGTTTTTCCTCATCTCAGTTCTAAATGGCCTACCCTTTATTCTTAAACTGTGGCCCCTTGTTCTGGACTCCCCCAACATTGGGAACATGTTTCCTGCCTCTAACATGTCCAACCCCTTAATAACCTTATACGTTTCGATAAGATCCCCTCTCATCCTTCTAAATTCCAGTGTATACAAGCCTAGTCGCTCCAGCCTTTCAACATACGACAGTCCCGCCATTCCGGAAATTAACCTAGTAAACCTACGCTGCACGTCCTCAATTGCAAGAATATCCTTCCTCAAATTTGGAGACCAAAACTGCACACAGTACTCCAGGTGCAGTCTCACTAGGGCCCTGTACAACTGCAGAAGGACCTCTTTGCTCCTATACTCAACTCCTCTTGTTATGAAGGCCAACATTCCATTGGCTTTCTTCACTGCCTGCTGTACCTGCATGCTTCCTTTCAGTGACTGATGCACTAGGACACCCAGATCTCGTTGTACGTCCCCTTGTGTAGGGATGTGTAGGAAGGAACTGTAGATATGCTGGTTTACGGCGGAGATAGACACAAAATGCTGGAGTAACTCAACGGGACAGGCAGCATCTCTGGAGGGAAGTTATGGGTGACGTTTCAGGTCCAGACCCTTCAGAATGGGAGTCAGGGGTGTTGGAAACAGGAGATAGGGAAGGGTACAAAGAGAATGTAAGATGTGAAAAGGACAGATCAAAGCAGGCGATGATCAAAGAAATGAGGCTGTGGTATTGAAGGACAACTGTTGGTGGGTTGAGTGTAGGTGCGTTAGTTCCTATTTTGACCCAAACATGGATGCATGGAAGCAAACCAGGAAGTCTTGTCTCGTCCTATCATGTCAAAACCGCATGTCAAAAACCTTGGCGTGATATTTGACTCTACATTAAAGTTTGACAAGCAAGTCAACGCTGTGGTAAAAGCCAGCTTCCTCCAGCTTCGTACCATAGCTAAAATTGAAAAAATCATCCACGCATTCATTTCCTCCCGCCTAGACTACTGCAACTCCCTATTCACTGGGATCAGCCAATCTTCCCTGTCCCGCCCACAATTGGTCCAAAACGCCGCAGCGAGACTCCTGATGGGTACCCGTAAAAGGGACCACATCACCCCGATTCTGGCCTCTCTCCACTGGCTCCCAGTACAGTACAGAATCAACTTCAAGCTCCTCCTATTCACATACGGGCTTGCCCCCCCACCCCATATCAAAAAATCTTCTAACCCACCACTCTATCTCCAGGTCCCTCAGGTCGGCCGACTTGGGGCTACTGACTATCCCGCGGTCTAGGCTTAAGCTCAGGGGTGACCGCGCTTTTGCGGTTGCAGCTCCTAGACTGTGGAACAGCATCCCTCTCCCCATCAGAACTGCCCCCTCCATCGACTCCTTTAAGTCCACGCTCAAAACCTGGGCCTCCTCCACTGTCAGAGTGAGGCCCACCGTAAATTGGACGAACAGCACCTCATATTTCGCTTGGGCAGCTTACACCCCAGCGGCATGAAGTTTGATTTCTCTGACTTCAAGTAACCCTTGCATCCCCTCTCTCTCCGTCCCTCCCCCACACTAGTCGTTGTACTAGTTTCACTGTCGTCCTGGTAAGTTTCATTGTCTGTAACTCGTTTTCACCGAGCCCACAGATGTTTCCTTTATCATCGTTACGTTTTTGCATATCTTTCATTCGTTTGCTCTCTCTCTCTCCACATCATGGTCTGTATCTCTCGTTTCACTCTCCCCGGACTCTCAGTCTGAAGAAGGGTCTCGACCCGAAACGTCACCCGTTCCTTCTCTCCAGAGATGCCGCCTGTCCCGCTGAGTTACTCCAGCATTTTGTGTCTATCTTCGGTTTAAACCAGCATCTGCAGTTCCTTCCCACATAACTCTCTTTTTTACTTGGCTTCCCACTTCCACTCTGTGGGCTAAAACGCCAAATCATTGGGGACTTAAGTTTTTGCTTTTAGTTTTGGAGATACATCGCGGAAACGGGCCCTTCGACCCACCGTGGCTGTGCCGACCAGCGATCTCCTGTGCACTTGTTCCATCCACTCGGTGCTGGCTTGAAGGGCCAAATGGCTTCCTCCTGCACCTGTTTTCTATGTTACACACCAGGGACAATTTATATAGAAACATAGAAAATAGGTGCAGGAGGAGGCCATTTGGCCCTTCGAACCAGCACCGCCATTCACTGTGATCATGGCTGATCGTCCACAATCAGTAACCCGTACCTGCCTTCTCCCCATATCCCTTGATTCCACTAGCCCCTAGAGCTCTATCTAACTCTCGCTTAAATCCATCCAGTGAATTGGCCTCCACTGCCCTCTGTGGCAGAGAATTCCACAAATTCACAACTCTCTGGGTGAAAAAGTTTCTTCTCACCTCAGTTTTAAATGGCCTCCCCTTTCTTCTTAGACTGTGTGGCCCCTGGTTCTGGACTCCCCCAACATTGGGAACATTTTTCCTGCATCGTGCTTGTCCAGTCCTTTTATAATTTTATACGTCTCTATAAGATCCCCTCTCGTCCTTCTGAACTCCAGTGAATACAAGCCCATTAACCGACAAACCAGCAGAAACACAGAACTTCAAATGCTGGTTTAATCCAAAGAGAGACACGAAATGCTGGAGTATCTCAGAGGGTCAGACAGCAACTCTGGAAGAAAAGGAGAGGTGACGTTTCGGGTCAGAGCGCCAAAGGTCTGAAGAAGGGTCCCTCCCCTGCCCTTCAACGTCACCTACTTCTACCAGAGATGGTGCCTGTCCTGCTAAGTTACTCCAGCATTTTGTGTCCATCTTAACCCACAAACCTGCATGTCTTTGCTTTAACTTTCTGTAATATAAACGCTTTTTCATTTGATAAGTTCTTCCAACTTGGCAGGAAAAAATTTGGTAACATCTCTGTTGGAGAATATTTTGATATTATTGCTAATCAGCATTAAAAAGCATTGTTTTTCATTTTTGAACTGTTAAAAATGTTGCAAGTACAATCTATCTCCAGCACAGTTAAAGCTGTGCCTTTGCAAAGTCCACAGTGTGAGGATGGATAACAATGGAGTGTGTGCTCAGAGGCAGCCAGCATCGTCAGAGAACCACACCACCCTGGCCACGCTCTCACCTCACCCCTGCCATCGGGAAGAAGGTACAGGAGCCTGAAAAGTGTGAGGTCCAAGTTCAGGAACAACTTCTTCCCGACAGCCATCAGGCTATTAAACACCACAACCAAAGTTAACACATTTTAGTTCGCAACAGAGACAGAGTCCCCCTATAGACAATAGACAATAGGTGCAGGAGGAGGCCATTCGGCCCTTCGAGCCAGCACCGCCATTCAATGTGATCATGGCTGATCATTCTCAATCAGTACCCCGTTCCTGCCTTCTCCCCATACCCCCTGACTCCGGTATCCTTAAGAGCTCTATCCAGCTCTCTCTTGAATGCATTCAGAGAATTGGCCTCCACTGCCTTCTGAGGCAGAGAATTCCACAGATTCACAACTCTCTGAATGAAAAAGTTTTTCCTCATCTCAGTTCTAAATGGCCTACCCCTTATTCTTAAACTGTGGCCCCTTGTTCTGGACTCCCCCAACATTAGGAACATGTTTCCTGCCTCTAACGTGTCCAACCCCTTAATAATCTTATACGTTTTGATAAGATCCCCTCTCATCCTTCTAAATTCCACTGTATAGAAGCCTAGTCGCTCCAGTCTTTCAACATATGAAAGTCCCGCCATTCCGGGAATCAACCTAGTAAATCTACGCTGCACGCCCTCAATAGCAAGAATATCCTTCCTCAAATTTGGAGACCAAAACTGCACACAGTACTCCAGGTGCGGTCTCACTAGGTCCCTGTACAACTGCAGAAGGACCTCTTTGCTCCTATACTCAACTCCTCTTGTTATGAAGGCCAACATTCCATTGGCTTTCTTCACTGCCTGCTGTACCTGCATGCTTCCTTTCAGTGACTGATGCACTAGGACACCCAGATCTCGTTGTACATCCCCTGTTCCTAACTTGACAGCATTCAGATAATACTCTGTCTTCCTATTCTTACCACCAAAGTGGATAACCTCACGCTTATCCACATTAAATTGCATCTGCCATGCATCCGCCCACTCACACAACCTGTCCAAGTCACCCTGCAAACTCATAGCATCTTCCTCACAGTTCACACTGCCACCCAGCTTTGTATCATCTGCAAATTTGCTAACGGTACTTTTATTCCCTTCATCCAAGTCATTAATGTACTAGTCCTGACCTTCCACCCCATCAGCCATCGCAAAAATACAACGTATAATTCTCCGAAATTTCCGCCACCTCCAATGGGATGCCACCTCTGGCCACATTTTCCCATCTCCGCCCCTTTCCGCTTTCCGCAGAGACTGCTCCCTCCGCAACTCCCTGGTTAACTCATCCCTTCCCACCCAGTCCACCCCCTCCCCAGGTACCTCCCCCTGCAACCGCAGGAGATGCAACACCTGTCCCTCTACCTCCCCCCTCGACTCTGTCCAGGGACCCCGACAGACCTTCCAGGTGAGGCAGAGGTTCACTTGCACCTCCTCCACCCTCATCTACTGTATCCGTTGTTCAAGATGTGGGCTCTTATACATCGGCGAGACCAAACGCA